>NC_136819.1:35038761-35336261 GCF_951394365.1 Tetrao urogallus
ATAGTAGTCCATCTGCTGTTAGTCAGTCTTATGATTGCTTAAATAAAATAGGCGATAGTAATCTTGAGTACACAATAAATAATCACTTCAAGAACAGTCCTGTGAGTCTAGGAAAAACTGCTTACTATACCTGTAAAGAAAAATCAAAGCACAAGAAGTCTCATGACACTCCACAGAAAGTGAAAGCTGGCAGAACGTCTGTACGTATGTGTAAAACAGCTCCACCAATAGAAGTAAAAAAAAGAGAACGTTCTCTACAAAATGGAATTACTTCTCATAACTCTCAGTGTCTAGAGGGCGCAGAAACTGATTCTTTTTCTGCATCATCAGATGCTTGTAATCAGGGAGACCTAAATGGACAATCACAAGGTAAAACTGAGCCTTTTAGTTCACCATGTAGCCAAAAGAGTGCTTCCTCAGCTAGTTCTGAACATATCAACTCATCACCTCTTTTACCGAGAAGAAAGAAAAATAAAAGTTTATCCTCATCACCAAGTTATAGTCATAAACACAGTAAAGATGGTGAGATCTGGTATGGTTCTGATGAATATTTAGCACTTCCTTCACATCTCAAACAGACTGAAGTATTAGCTTTAAAACTAGAAAATTTGACAAAGCTGCTGCCTCAAAGGCCCAGAAGAGAAGCTATTCAAAATATTGATGACTGGGAGTTGTCAGAAATGAACTCAGATTCAGAAATGTATCCTACATACCAGGTAAAAAAACACAAAAAAATGGGTAGAATTTCACCAAGTTCTTCAAGTGATATAGTATCTTCCTTGGGTGACAGTATTGAATCTGGGCCTCTCAGTGATATTCTCTCTGATGAAGATCTTTCTATGCCTGTGTCTGGCATTAAAAAATATACTGAAGGAAAGTTGGAAAGGACAGCTGCCACTCAGCGCACTGAGAATGAAACTTCTGCCTCAAATAAATCAGCTTTAATTCGTCAACTTATGCAAGATATACAACATCAAGAGAATTATGAAACCATATGGGAAAAAATTGAGGTAAGATCATAATCCTGTGTTTTTGTGCTGTGTTTTCAATAAGACTGTACATAGAGCTGAAGCTGGGAGCAAGGGAAAACCTGCTTTGTTTTTCTTTTAATGATGAAAATAGTCTCTACTGACCAATGGAAGTAGACAGCAGTAATGATAATTGTGCTTATGACTGGCTGCAGTTAACCTTAATTACACAGAATTTGATTGTCTTACTTACACCAATGCCTTTAAACTTGGCAAAACATACTCTACAAAGATAGCAGAGCTTCTTTTGGCCAAGATTATGTTCATAATAGGTTATTTTTGGAAGCATTTGAAAATTATCATTTTGTGAAATGATGCTTTGTAGTCCCCACTTCATATTGCCAATTTCCTTCACAAAAAAAAGTAAAAATAGAAAAATTGCTTTACTGCAAGAATGTGGGGATAACTTTCTTGACTCTTGTCGCATCATGTATAATAACTTCATTTCATTTTATTCAGTTCTCCTTTTTGCAATGATACTCCTCCTAGTTTTTGTGGAACTAAACATAGCAGCTTTTAATTTAATTTAACTTGAGTTGAGATAGGATTTTTTTTTTTTTTTTTGGCTTTGCATAACTTCTGAACTACCTGTTCTTCAGAAAGGGAAAAAGGTTGCAGTTAATGCTATTATTTATTTTATGTTAACGTTATTATTCTGTTGCTATTATTCTGTCTTCTGTTTATAGAACTAAAAAATGGTTAGTTTTTCAATACAAGAGCTTTTACTGAGATGATTCCTGCCTAAGTGATGACTTGCTGAGCAACTTTAATGTGATATAAGTAGTAGAAAAAATAGAAAATTCCTCTGTTATGTGAGGTTATGAAAAATTGCAAACAAAATCTTCCTAAAAAATATCATACGTGTGTTGCAACAGAGTCCTTTCTTTTGCCAGATCTCCTGTTTCATAATTCCCCAAGCCAAATGGGAAAAGTGTCATCATTTGGCATTTAGTTCAGTTCTATTGTTTAATAAATCTTCGGTCCCAAAAAGAGGATTCCTAATTGCATGAATGTGTCTTAGCAGTAGTTCAAATCTTTTTTTTTTTTACGCTAATTTTATGCTAATGAAGTCAGATATGAAAGGAGAAGCTAATTAAGAAGAAGCAAGCACGTGCATGTTTGTAATCCACTTACATTGTGGAAAATGTCTAGCCTAATATATTTTATTTATCGAGATTGTAAAACAAAACTAAAAGAACTCAACCTTTCGGTTTTGGCCTTGAAAGAAATGGCAGCCTCAAAATCATTGAAAGTTGTATTTTAGCTATTTTAATAGAGTGAAGAAAGTAGTTTCAAAATTTTATACTGACGGGAATAATTTTGAATTAATTCAAATCTGGAAATACCTCGACAGTAAGCAGTTTGCTGAATGTATGCTACAGTATTTATTTATTGGAAGACTTCTCCATTGTCTCATTTATATGGAATATAATCATCTGAGGAAACTAGCCAAATTTGTTTTTTTCATACTTCCAAATTATGCAGATGCTCTTGCATAGGTACTGTTATACTCTTCATCTTTTTGATTATCCATAGACAGAATTCTGCTTGTCTGGCCTAATTGCTGCTGAACTGGAACACTTTCTTTGTGATAAACACTACATATTTCTGCCATATTTCGCACTGTAGTGCAGTTAATTCTTTGGCCCATGCTTCTTATTTAGGTAGTACTGGGTATCACTGTTTTGTGGTATGTTACATTTTTTTGTGGCAGTTTCATGTACATTTCTGAAATTACATTTTGGAGATAAATATGAGGAGAGATAGAAAATTCTGAATGTTCCTTTTATTGTCAAGATGTATTTCTACACTAAAAACAGCATTAAAGCACTTTTAGTAGCTACTCTAAGTTAATTTTAGAATGCAGATTCAGGTTGGTAGTTTCTGTTATACTAACTGGAAAAGAAAAAGATATCTCAGCATCATTCCTGCAGGCAGAATCACTGGCATTATTTTCAGTAAGATTCTTCAGCCTGGAGGAGACTCAGGGAT
The DNA here is from genome assembly GCF_951394365.1 of Tetrao urogallus. Lineage (NCBI taxonomy): Eukaryota > Metazoa > Chordata > Aves > Galliformes > Phasianidae > Tetrao > Tetrao urogallus. The sequence continues at coordinate 35,041,782 of NC_136819.1, forward strand.
CTTATTAATGTGTATAAATACCTAAAGGGAGCATGCAAAGGGGATCGGACCAGGTTTATTTAAGTGGTGCCCAATGACAGGACAACAGGAAATGGACACAGTCTGGAACAAAGGAGGCTTTATCTGAACATCAGGCAACACTTTACCTTGTGGGTAACAGCAGAAGTACAGACTGACTAGAGAGGCTATGCATTCTCCTTGGAGATCTTAAAAAGCTGCATGGGCACTTGTCTCTTGGTGTTTCTATTTGAGCAGGGGTTGGACCACATGGATCCAGAGGTCCCTGCCTACCTCAACCATTCTAGAACTCCACCTTATCAGTTTTGAAAGGTTCCTTTCTTTGATAAAACTAATTTTTCCTTAAAATCATACTAATGATATATTTTTTTCATTTTTATGTGCAAACATGAAAATTGGAAGATCATCTTAGGGATGATATTGTAATGATACATTTTAAATCACCTGAGTAATAAGATAGTGCTGGGAAAAAAAAAAAATAAAAAATTCAACCAGAAAAATCTTGTCCACTAGATAGCAGTCCTAGAATAGGACTATATTGACATCTTTGTCCTGTAATCAGTAGTAACTCATAATCCCATTCTATCTGATTTTTGACGGCATAACTATAAAGGGTGGAAAGGTAACCATGTGCAATACTGGGCATTCAAATGAAGATATTTTGGCTTTACAGGCCTCAGTGTTTATTATATGGAGAAAATTGCCAAATTTTCCTCATTTACAGACTTGCAGCTTGTTTTATGGCAAGCTCAGTTTTTGCAAGAGTCATATGAATACTTGAATTTCTCTGAAAACAGCAATCTGATATCTATCGTTCCCATCTTTTCATGAATTTCCCCAAACTCCGATGGCTCTGTCTTTGTCAGGCAGTTCAGACTGGCACTCATTACTCACCTTCTTGACACATTTTTATATTGTGGATTAGAGTATGCACCAGGGATCCTACAATGAAGAGTTATTGCTAGTCTTTGTGTTGCCTTCCAGGGTCCAGTCAGGGGCACTGTCACCCTTGTGCAGCCATTTGTCCCCTTTGCAGCCAAGATCTTTCAGTGGAGCAGAGATCAAAAACCTCTTTTCTGAGTTATTAGAGTAATAGGATTAATTTTCCTGTGTGTGTGTGTGGGGGGGGGGGGGGGGGGGGAGGTGGAGGGAAGAGGGGGGAGGGGGGAGGGGGGAGAACTGAGGTTTGGTGAAGTGTGCAGTCTACAAAAAAGAGTGTACTCTCAGAGCTAAACTTGTTAGAGTGATAAATAACCTATGGGTTTGTGTGTGAAATACTTGTATTTTCAGAGGGTAGTAAAAGGTGACTAAGCTGTAGGCTTCTACAAATGGTTTGATGGGCTCAGTTGAGTGAATTACATGTTGGAGATAGAGTTGGGAGTCCATTTGGGTAGTGGAGAGATGGCTGGAAAATATTTGGAGGACTGAAATTTAATTGTTTATATTGATAGAGGACATAGTTTCTTCTGGGCAGAAAATGAGATGTAAACATTGCATTGGTATAGTTAATGTAGAAGCTGGATTGCTATAAGAGAAGCAAAGTTTACTTGTATTTGGAGATGATTTTCATCATTAGGGCAAAGAGCATGTACAGAGAACAAATGAAGTTGGGCCGTAGTGCTAAGGGTACTAAAAAAGCTTATAGAAAATGATAATGCTGATAGGACTTGGTAATGAAGAAAAACAGAATGTAAACCAGTAATGTCAGAACAGATGAAAAATGCAAAGATAATTGACAGGGAACAGGACTTGATATTTTTGAATTACCAGATAAAGGATTTTTCAAGTGTTGTAGTGCTTTCCTCAGCCTTTTTTCTTTCAATAAATTATGCAAAAGTGCTTTAATATTGAACCCCTTAAGATAAATGGATTACATATTTTTCCTAATAGTAAAGTGGTTGTCAGCATTTTTTCATTTATAAATTTTACCGTGCTGCTTCATAATATACTGAAATACTGCTCTTTGCTGAGGAGCAATTTGCAGAAACAAAAATCAACAAAAAAAATTACCAACAAAGATACAACACTGAGTAAAAAGTTATCAGATCCAGAAATGCCTTGGCAACACTGAAATCCTCTCAGCAGTTTTGCTGCTTTGTGCAGCATAATTGCGGATGTCACATCATATTTTGTACTGTGAGTGAAGAGCTGTTTTGTTGCTTTTGATCTGATAATACTGCCCTGCTTTAAAAGCCCATCCCTTGGTTTACAAGCTGGTTAAAGTATTATTAAACAATAATGCATATGGAATTCACAATTCTGCTCAAATACTTCTTACTAAAAAATGATATTAAAATACAGTGAACGTTTGGGTTTCTAACAGTTTGCTTGAATTTAAACATCTCTTCTGAGTGCATGCACTTTTCTTTGGCATTTGCTTTATAACTGAATGAGTTTGCCACTGGGAATCTTTGCAAAACCATCAACTACTATGCAAGCTCTGCAAATTCTGAATTTGTAACTGCACATCTAAAACTGACTGTAGAAGTTATATAATATGAAACACATGCTTGTTCAAAACTGTTTTTTAATTCCCCATGTAAAGGCCTCCAAATTTTAGTAATTTCACAATGATTTCAGGGTATGTCCTTACTAGTATATTGAACTGATTGCAAGTGATGTTCTACATCAACCATTTGTTTCACATCTGATACGAAACCTTTAGCTCCAAACATCTCATGATTCTTGCTGTGTACACAGCTAAACGCCACATCCCAGTCCTCCTGTTTTCAGTTTGAAATAACTTCTGACAAACTCTGTTAACTAGTTAACGTATTGATTTTCACATTATATTGATTTGATTTTTTTTCCACTCCTTGAAGTGCCATCATTATCAAACAGATAACTGTTGAATTGACATTTGTGTTTTCTATTGTTCCCTTAAGCATGTTTATATACAGAGGCCTAAGAAAGAATGCTCATTGCTTTCTATTTTCATAGTACTGCACCTTTCCCAGGGCTTTAAGGTCTAGCTGTTCTGTTACATAATACACTTAGGCTCCTGGATACTGATGTTTTATGTATTTTCTGTGAGAGTGCACAGGATATTCCAGAAAGCTACAGTACAGCAGAGTCCCCGTGGTCTAGTCTAAATATTTAATTATTTAGATAATACATTGTTGCTAACTTCCAACTAAATTAAATTCCAACCTATCTACTGTTGTTAATGCATCATTGCCTTAAAATGTGTACATGCTGAAGATGAGTCAGAGCAGGAGAAATGTTCAAGGGTCTAGAGAGGATTAACTTGAGAGGAAAGATCAAGTCCACTTATGTAAGATTATTGCATAACTCTTCAGAATATGTTCATATCCTTTTCTTTTTGTGTGTCTTTATGTGGTTTGACAGCAACAGAGTTTTCATTCCTCCATCCTTTCCAGTATATTAGGATCAGAAATGAAACATTAAAGCATACTAACTCTTAAATCATGTTTGTCATCATTAAGCACCAGAGTGAATATGATTTGTGGTGAACGTGGACAGAAAACTGTCTCTCAGAGGTTTATTTCAGTCTATCTGTATGCTTACAGATTTTACAGACAACTTTTGAAAGTTGTCTTAAAAGCAACCAGAAAGACAAATAAATGTTTATCCTTGCCTTAGATTTTGGAGCCCAGATGATAATCCTAACAAAGAAGTTCAACTAGCCTTAGCTAACAAAACTTATGTCTTATTTGAATATTCCTTTATTGTTAGCAAAGACTTATTTTGAACCCTGATTTCAAGTAGATCAAATAAGTTTGCCAGAGGACTAGATTTGCTTCTACTTTCTGTTGGACAATCTTTGGAAAATTCACAGAGCAGGCTGACGAAGATAGAGACCAAGAGCCAATGAGCAAACTGAGATGTAGATGTGTAGATATTCAAGTCGCAAAAACTTAATAATTTTGCCCGCTGATGCCAACGTCTGACTACAGGAGTACTTCCTTACTGTGCTGTATGAGACCAAAGACACCCAGAATCATTTGAAACATAAATACTACTACAATATACCTGTAACTGAAGTTTAGGAGCTAGCATAAAACTAGCCCAGATAAGTCCAAACCAGGTTCAACCTATGCATTGCAGTACAAATTTGTCACAACTCTGCTGAACTACAGAAAACAAGATAAAATTGTAAATTTGTTTAAAACAAATCTTTTGGGGTTAAAAAGAAAAAAAAAAAGAATAAAAAGACAACAAAAAAAAAGACAAGAGCCTGTTATTTTATTCTGTAAAGGTTTCCAAATTTGGGTTAAAAAAAAAGAAAAAAAAAAGTAACTCAGAATTAGGGTTTTAAGAGGTTATAAAGAACTGCCCACTAGAGACCACTGGAAAAAAAATTATAAAGTGAAGTGAAGATAAGTAAATTAGGAGGCAAAAGAAAAGCAATCAGTAGAGGAAGTAATAATGACATGATCTTTTTGTAGACTGCAGATGAACAAAAATTGAGTGCATAACAGGACATGAAATTGGGGAACTGGAGCAATAATAATAGAGGAAAGTAAGAGATGGCAAATCTTAATTTCTTCCTGCTGTTGTCATACTTACAGAATAGTGGCAATCACTGCTTTTCCTGTTTTAGTATTTAAACACAGAAATCTTAACTGCAAAACAAGTTCATAGGTCAAAGAATTTAAATGTCTCTTGAGAGGTGGCAGATTAACCTCTTCTCACCAATTAACCTCATTCAATAGGAAATGCTGAATTCAACTTTCTGATTTTGAGGGAAAATCATGGTCACTGTATTCATGTCAAGGATTTAGCAGAGGTCAATACATTCAACAGTTACTCATAAGCAAATAGCATCTGCCCTATTTTAGTAAAGAGTTGTTTGGTATTTTTTCCTTTAATAGGAAAACTTTTCGATATGGTAATGTATCACCCTCTTGAGGCCAATTGTTGTTACAGCACCTATTTAATAGAAATCTAATTTGCTTCTCAAACGAACAAGATTTGTGTAACTCTACAGTCGGATTTGTTAGAAATTCAGAAATTGAATAATTGTAAACAATAATCTTTCCTCCTCATAAATATTCATTTTTAGGAGGATATTTTTACTTAAGTGTGGGTTCCAACTACTTTTGCTTACAATTTTATTCCAATGAATTTAATGTTGAAATGTCATTCTGATTTAAAATAATAGCATGAGTATGTCTATTATTAAACTTTATAAAATATAACCTGCACCTCCACTCCTATTGTGGAAGTGTACTATTTCACTTAACAGATATTGCAAAATATATTTCAAAAATAAACTCTTCTCTGCAAATAATAAATGTCTTACTGAACATATATCTGCTATTTTTATTATCATTTAGAGAACTTTACTTACGTTATATAGATAAGCAGTGATTATTATGACTTTCTGATTTTCAGGCCAAGAATATTATGCCTTTCTGCCCTTCTCCATCACCTGCCAGCTAGCTTACTGAAAATGATACGTAAAATATCATTAATTTATCTTCTAATACAAAGGCACTGAATCTTTGAAGTTGATTTTGTGCCATTTGCTGAAAGTACTCAATTTGGTTAATGTCATTATTTTAACATGGTTTATTCTTCGTTTTGGAAAAGATAAATTGTTTGCAACTGCTCAGACAACCTTCAAACCTCTTTTAAATTGAAATCACATGATAGGCCCACTCTGCATTTAAGGCTGCAGGAACAAGCATGTATATGTACACTACATGCAGTTTCAAAGGAATTAAATGCTGGGGGAGTGAGGTCAACTTCCAAGAACTATAGGATCAAACAGTAAGGAAATGCTAGGACTGGTGGGAGGAGGGAGGCACTCAGGCGGCGCCTGTGGAGTCCTGTGGTGCTTCCCAGCGCATGTGCAAGGTCACATCCGACCCTCAGCAGGACGAACAGCTGAACATGGCTGTCCCACCCCCAGGCTCCATCTGACGCTTAAATACTCAGAGCATGCCAAGCAAGAAATGATGGCCATCCATTACTGCCTTTTTTTTCTGAGCAAAATAAAGCTGTCTGATATATTACAGAAGCCATTATATGGAAAAATTGCAAATGAAGGTTAGTTCATCTTTTGGATGAAGTTCAGCTTATAATAAAAAATACATACGTTAGCTGTAAAACAATCTGAAAATAAGGTATGTTGCCAACACAACATTTAAAATAATTACATGAAGAGGCAACACAGTACTTCCAAGTACCCTTACATCACCCTAAGTTGCTTCAACATCAGTAGTTATATTGACAGCATTTTTAGAAAAAGTGTAGCAGGCAACTAGCTTCACAGAAAATGTAGATGCTGACCACATACTCTCACTAACCATGGAGTTTGGATCAAGGTTGCTGCACAACGAACATTTCATATTGCAAGAATAAGGAATGTTCTGATCAGAACATTTTGCTTTAGATTTTTCTGTAGAATAAATAACAAATCTATTTAGGATCAACAGATCCTGAACTAACTTCTATATTTTCTGTTGTAGTATAGAGCTTACTAACAGTGGACAAAAGGAGAAATAATGTGAATGTGTGAATATATCCCAGCAATCAGCCCTTACCCTGTAACCAGGACATAGCAACTCATTTTGGTGTTTCTATACCCTCCTTAAACCATAATTCTGAGTAACCTTTTTTTTTTTTTTTTTTTTTTTTTAACCAAAATTTGGAAACCTTTACAGAACAATTATTTTTACCAGTTCCCTCTTAGCCAGATCACTCTGTCCTCTCCTGCACTGTGCCCAGGATCCCTCCAGAACCCAGATCTTGCTTTCAACTGCAACTGCAGAGCTGAAGTTTCCCTTTTGGGGAGTAGCTAACATGATCTGTCTTCTCTCAGGCACATTTGCTGCTTTTGTCCTTCCCTCTGTACACCTCTGGCTACAAATATCTGGAGACTGTGGTTACAACTTGCTCCCTGGTGTATCAGCTGAGTGAGTCCAAGTGACCTAAGAAAATTCACATCTCTTGGCTGTTCTTTACACAGGGCAAATCTTTGACTTAGGAGTATAATATAAAAAAGGCTGAGCTTGAGGTACTTGATGCCCTAATACATATGAGAAACTTAAACTTATCTTCTATTGGAACACATTTTGGGCGCCTATCTTTTTTTATATAGAAAATAAATGACTCAGAGTTGTTTTAAGAGTAGTGAAAGCTACTGGGAGACATGATCAGTAACAGGCATTGCTAATTGTGAAGGAACATATGCTGAGAAACAGTGTGTAGCATTGACCAGACCATTCAAGGACTGGATTTGGGTGATCGTTTAGAAGTTTGTGCATTGTTCAGGCCTTACAGCATCACCGTTGCTGACTGCACTACCTTTAATTCTTTTGTGTGTCAATTTCATTTCCATTAGCTTGTTTATTTTGTTTTGTTTAGCCATTCTTTCCTTGTTCTGTCTCCTTTTCAGGGATCTTGGTATCCTTTAACTCTTGTATTTGTCTTTTCTGCTGCCTATATTATTTACTCCATAGTTTCAAACTATTTTCCCAAGAACCTCTGCCCGTTCAAAATTTCATCAGAGGACAGATTAGGGATGCTGAATGAGGCAAGTGAAAGAATCATGCCAGTGCAGGCTCTGCCAGGCAAGGCTGCAAGCGCTGCTCTTGTGGCCATGAGTACAGCAAGCCTTGGCCGATGTGAATGAAATATTGCCTTGAAAATAGCCCAGTTCCCAGTTGTGATGCATGATAATTTAGAAGGTAGATAGGCACAAGAATTTCCATCTAAATTATAATCATCTAATATGTTTTGATTTGTGTGAAATTTTTCCATGCAAAGAAAGATATGCTGATTATTTGATTCCCAGGAGTGCTTTGAATTCTATACCACTTTTGAGATACAGCACTGATCTATATTTCTGCAGCATGAACTCTCTCCTCGCTGGAAGCCTGAAGCCTTTCTGGTGTTATGGATGTTAATGTTGGGTCACTGGTTGAAAGCCTGGTCACATCAGTGTGAGAAATCAGCAGACATTTTGTACGGTTGGCATTACTGCCTTCTGAGCAGATGGCATCTCTGAAGGTTTACAACCAATCCATATTGCTGTTAAGTTCACACCAGATGATTCCTTAAATGATGAATGTATCAGAGAGTTTTCCTGCTCCCCTCCCTTCTCTGCAATTGTCCTCTCTACTTTACAACACTTGCAAAGGCATGAAGACCTTTTCTATGCCACTGTATGGCATACAGGTGCATACATGTTCGCCCTCAAGGCTGCTTGGATCTTTGCTCCCCAGCAGTGTCCTTCCAGCCCATTGATTTTGCCTCTAGGCTGTGGGTGTTCACTGGCCAGAAGGCTGGGGAAGTGCTGTTAGTGGTGCTGGAGGCTTGTTTGCTATCTGTGAAAACACCATGCAGGAATAGAGCTTTGGAAGATTTTGGCATACTTTACTGTAACTATCTTTAGTTTTGCTCCAGAGCCTATCTGCTGATACTGTCAAGGTCTCTTTTTAGATCTAGTAAGCTTCAAATTGTATTGGACGGCTCATGGTGGTTCTTTTAAATAGAAATTATATCTTCAACTTGACCAAAGGCAAGACAAGGCATAGAGTAAGGAAAGAATCACATTTATGGCACAATGGAAAGGTTTAGGTAATGTAGACAGATACATTCATGAAAGGTTCTTAAGACATACATTAGTGTAACCTGCTCTTTGACTTTATTTCTGCTCCTACACAACAATCCCATGGGGGCAGTGACATTACTGTTGCAGAATCAGGTTCCCTGTCTTCACATGTAGTTATTTTTAATGGACTGAAAAGTAAAACTGCACTGCTTGTTCCTCTGTATCCTGCCTTTTAAGCCATTTATATTTGTGATTCTCTTACCAAGAAGGCTTTGGGAGCACAAGAGCTTCTTAAAAGCTTTTATTGCCATTCCTGCTCTAGTCAGACTGCAGTATAACTTAGGAATGCTAGTAAAGTCTGCAGGTTTAGTAGTAGACTAAAAAAAAAGTCTGCAAGAAGTAAGGTCAAGAGTATCTTTTCACTGACTTTTAGGGGCAAAATTAGAACTGAGTTAATTTGCAGTGTTTTCCTAGGCTTCTAAGAACTGTACTTTGTCACACAAGAAGTACTCTTGACTCTCCAGAACATCTCCCTGAAAAGGTGAATTATGTCTGACTGACTGTGCTTGATATAACTCCACATTTTTACATATTAATCCTTGTTTTGCTGCATTAGGATATATAATGTGAATTTTAACTAAGAAAACATCATGAGCCAGTAAACATCCTGTGCTGCTTTTTTTCATTCTGTAACTGCATGAATTGTGACCAATAAGCTGGATGCCCATCAGAAAAAGTACATTCAGTAGTCACTTCTATGTTTATATGTAGTCACTTCTAATTTTATATGTGATTGTTGGATACAAAACCAAGAGCTGGCACTTGTGAAAGATTTGTTTAGCATCATATTTGGCCTTAAAAATGTCTAACTAAACAGTATATAGTAGAAGACTAAGATATATCTCTACAGAAATGTCCAGTAGGAAAATTCTTTTATCTTTCTCTTTCCCTGTTTTGACTGAATATTTAAATTCCATATTTTCATAGGCTGAGGTTATCAAGTAAGTTAGTAACTTCTTAGCTGAAAGCTGCTAGTTTCTAGACTGTTTGTAAATGAATGTATTCCTAACTGCATATTAAATATTAGCATCCTCCTGATGTGCTTGGTCAGTTCCGTATTTCAGCAAAGTCATTATCTGCCACAGAATCTTGACAATGTAACACAAAGAATATTTCCCATTGTGGCATTTTTGTTCCTTGGGAATCCCTAACATCTGTACTACTAATGGTTTTATTGTTGTCTCTGAGTCCAACTCCAATTAAATTGTCCATGGCAGTTTGTTGCAGCCTCATCCTCTTGAGTACCTGGATTTCTTTGAGTTACCTTTGCCTATGAAGAAAGTGCACTTTTATCCTTTTGAAAATAAAACCCATGAGCAGGAATGAGTTCCTCCTGAGACTAATATGTAAGTCCTTTTGTGGTCATACAAAGGGTTTCTTAATGTATTCTGTGATAGAAGAGCCCTTAGAGCCAGCCCATCCTTGCACACAGACCCCTCTCGTGAGCTCAGATTTTTTGTAAATTGGGAACAAACTTTACAACACTGTCTGCTTGCAACAAAATTGGACATTCATTTTTAAGCAACAGCCTCATAACCAATTCTTCTAAGAAGAGAATTCCCTTTGTGTAATAAAAGGGAAGGTGGAGAGAAAAAAAGGTCTGGGTTAGTGATTTAAAAAGCAGTGTTGTCTGGTGTTTCTATACTGAGGTTTGTGTAGACACTGTAGAGTCACACTTAACTGCCATAACAGATTGCTTAGTATGTTTGCACTTAATAGTTCGCTGCTTCTGTTTTATTTTGATTTTAATCTTAGTTCAACTTATTAGAAGGGTTTTGTGTTCCAAAAATGCAATAACCAGAAGTATGCCTTCATACAATAAGCCAGCATGTGTGTTAAATGAAAATGTTAGCCTAATAAACTGAGCACTATTATCCCTCTACAGCTTAAAATTACAAGTCAAAAGGTATTGAATTAATGTTTCTACCTGTGCTATATAGAGGCACAAAACATCTGGGAAATTTTATCCATAAAAAGTGAAAGCAAAATTTGACATAGAAGGAGGGCATACATAAAGCATTCTACAGTGGTGTTAACTGGTCGCAGCTGCATCCTCTGTATTTTGTATCATAATTTTGACAGTGTTCATGCCAGTGCTTACTTTATTGCATATATCCAGATTCCTCATCTAAAGCAATCTTGTATAAAAAATGAAAACATTCATTGTTTTCATATTCTTTTGAAAAAAATTTTTTTTTTTTTTTGGGGGGGGGGGGGTGTTAACCATAACTGTACTGTCTCTTAGACTACAGATTAAAATTACAGAACTGCACTTTATTCTGTTTCCATTCTAAATGTGGTCTAGTAAAAGTTGCATTTGTAAAATAATAGTTCCAGCTGAGATGGGAACTTCCTCCCTTCCCATTTCATTCAATTAATGAAAGCTAACTTCAAAGTCTAAATGAGATCATTTGAAGTGCTAAAATTATTGAACACCAGAACTGTTTACTTTCCTATTTTCCAAAAATAAATAAATAAATAAAATAGAGAGATTGTAATGTAAAAAGTAAAGTTTAGCCTCTGAAAAGAAGCTAGGAAACTTTAAAAGTTGTAGTGTTCTCTGAGTTGAGAGACGTTTTGTACCAAATTTTAAGTAACTCACTTGATAGTCCTGCATACATGTATTTTTTTCACAGCTGTGACAGTATAAGCTTTTCTGGGAAGTCTCAATTGTGTTCTGGTCAGAAAATGACAATCCAGTGAGAATATGTCCGAGCAACACCCCTGAGCTAAGAACATGTAGGAATATCATCAGTGACTGGAGCGTTTTTACAGTTTCATAAGCAAGCATGTTAGCACTAATTCTGCAGTTGTTATCAGAGGTCAGTCTTCAGCAGAGATGGAGTGAGCATCTGAAGCTCAATGGGACTATGAAGTAGGAAACTGGAGAGTGGAGTGGAAACTAGAGAGGAAAGGGAGTGAGAAACTCATGTGCTGAGCCAAGAGGGGCAGGGGCAGCAGTGGGGTGTAGGTAGTAAATAGCAAGTTGTGCTGAACAGTTGTGATCAGGGAGAAATATGCAAACAGGATCCAGGTAAAGAAAGAGTCAGTCACAAACTACTCGGAATGCCAAAGATGACCAATTTCTGTGATCATTTTAAGTATTTAATTTTTTCTGACACACATTTGGGATGAATGGAATGCACACAGTCCCATTAAGTGTAATGAATTGTACATGAAAATTGTTCATTTTAACCACCCCTAAAGGCCTTGCTGCCATGCTCTAGTGTGTCTTGTGCTGGCAGCACACCACCACAGCTGCTTCCGCATGCCACAACATGAAGCCTAATCCAAGGTGCTCTAGCCAGTTCAATGAGCTATAGGGAGCTCTGCAGCCCTGTGCAGCAAATGGGGGACTCTGCCTTTGTGTGCCCTTATCTTTAATAGATTCAGGATGGAAGACACACTTTGAGGTGCATCCTTCCTTGGTCCAGTATACATGCATGCCTTTGGCCTCTGACCTGACCCATCCCTGTAGTTTTGTGTGACTCAACAAGTTAATTCTCATGTTTTATGATTCAAAATTTGGGAGGTCTGGTCATTCATGAGGGAGTCTTGCAGTCATTACTTAAATCCCTCCAATTATTTTAAAGTTCTCTGGTTAATTAACTCATTGATTTTGTAGAAGAAATTAATAAAGTATATTTTCATTGTATAAGGCCACCAGCACTGAAGCAGACACACTGTGTTATGGTTATTTTTTTTCACAGTACTTACAATTGTCTTTCTTCTTCATTCTTATCCATACAGAGCAAATAAAATTAGACCACAAAAAAAAAAAACAAACAAACGTGTACATGTGAAATTTCAGATTAAGCCATATTGTTTGCTGTAGCATTGTTCATGGTTGTGCGATAAGAACTTTTTTCCTGTCCCTAGGAAAATCTGTAGAGCTGTCATAAAACAAAATGAAAAGCTGCATGATTTAATGGTGAATGTTTAAAAAATTTCTGCATGGGGAATGGTAAGAGCTTTATCATTATTTGCAAACTTTACAACAGAAGTTGCTACAAATCATCCAGAATACAGTATTTGTTTCTCTCCTAAACAGCACAGAGGAAGGGCATTATGCTGTGTCATGCAGGGACTTTTTTTTTTTTAAATAATGTCTAGTTTGCTAGCATAGTTACAAGACTATTACATTTGCAAAAATGAACCAGCTGGTCAAAAGGCAAAGACTGGATTTATTATACTGGTGCTCCATTTTTCTGTTCTGTTCCACGCTTTTCTCCCTGAGGAATTTTGTGCAGTAATTTTTAGCTTCATTGGGCTGACTATGAGGTTTTTTTTTTACTTCCAAAAACTCATTTAATTTTTCCTTACCAAAATATGGATTGGATAAATTTTACTGTATTTTCATTATAAGCATATCAGTGTTCAGATGAGACCCTTAACAAATATAAATCAGCAAAGCTACACTGAAGTTTGTAATGATTGAAACTCTTTCCTACCTTAAGATTGATGAAGATAAAAATAGAGAAAGAAAAACATAATCTAATACAGAAAATACAGAAAGAGTAAGAAAATATATCAGTTACTATTTGTCATCCTATGAATTTCTCTCACTGAGTGCTCCTCGAAATGAATTCAGGATTGCATATTAAGTCTCATCCTTTATTTTAATATAATTTATGCTGTAGCGTTTACTTATTTATTTATGTTTTATGCTCTGTCAGAGTATTGGAAAACAGTTTTCTCCATATTAATTTTTAGAACTTACTTTGTCTGAAGCTTTTGTTGAAAGCATGTACATTCTGGGAAAGATCCTAAATAATGAGAAAAGCAAATATTGTCATGCAGTTTGTGTCACAGAGAACATGTATATTTTTGATCATTCAAGCTAAACAGGCTGCTAGGGACTCAATGTGATCAATTTTTAGAGGAGCAGCATCCCTTCAGTACGGTTTCAGTTATGTTTTGGTCTCTGCTTCTGTTTCATGTGCTCTGAGGAGAGCAGGGACATGGCTTTGTATCTCTGTTAGGGTTTCTTGGGGACCATGAGCACCACCAGCACTCTTTCCATCGGTACTGGGAGCCTGAGTCTCCGTTTGGGCTGGCTGGGAAGGCTCTGCCTGCAGAGGCAGAACCATGTGTGTTTGTCATGGGCTGTGAGCAGCAGTAAGGTCTGGTCTGTCCCTCTGAGCCTGCAGCTAACTGTTCCTGGGCAGGCAGGCAGAGGGGAGCAGGGAGCGCTCAGCAGGAGGGAGCTGCTGTCCGGCTCTCGGCTCCAGAGCTGCTGCAGCCAGTTATATGTGCGTAGGTTTCAATTTTCAGACTGGTGCTGCTTTCCAGGCGGGGTTAAGTTATAAAGCTGGGGGTCAGGTGATAAAGCTGGCTCTTGTGTTGGTATCAGGCTATGAAAATAAAGGAAATGATATTGTAGGCAACAAAACAACAGCAAACAACATAGGAGCGTTGTTTGGTCAGTAAGCCGTGACGAATGAAGCAAGAGCTGCACTGTTCAAATTTAATCTTACATATAAGCTGAGGTAAAAGCAGTTGTGTATTTTGCGCGTCTTTTATTGGCACCGTGCCTACAACGAGCCGTGCCGCCGCTCCCTCAATCCCGTGGCCGCCTCTCTCAGCCGGCCGATGCAGAGGTGCCGGTAGATGGCGCTGCGGGCCCAGGCACGGCGCACTGGCAGGGGAGAGGCGCTCCCTCCTCCGGTGGCTCCGCGCGGCGGGGCACGGTCTTTTCATCCCTTCTTCCCTTCCTTCCCCTTCAATTTTTTCAGTCTCTACTGCTGTGTTCTTCTGAATGTTTTCAACAACATTTTATTACCGTCATTTGGAAAATAAATTACGACAGACGCTGCCTGGCAGGAGAGATTTCCCTGAGACGGAGGGAATGGGTCTGGTGCTGCCGAGCTGTCCTGCTGCCCAGCCTGTGCCTGGCCACTGTCTCAGGGTGCCCAGTGATAGAACACATATCAGCGTGGTTTTGTAAGAGGCTGGTGCTTGTGTTTATGAGCACGGTTAGTAGTCTGTGCTGCTGGTGCGTGAGCATTTCCAAATATGAGTGTAAATTAACAGACTGTAAAACACGCACGTGTTTTGTGCAAGGATAGAAGTAACTCTATTGCTGCTGGCTGCATTTTGTTCTTGTGCAGGCCTGAAAGGTTTCTGAGCACTCTTTTGAAGGCATGCAGACATTGTGTACTGTGGGTAGACGTTATGCATGTTGTTTTTGTAAAGTACAAGACACACATACAAGAGAGAGCCTTTCTTCATTTTTTTCTGTTTACCATATCACCTTGTCTCTCAAGGACAGCACATTGCTAAAATGCAGGCAGAGATTTATTGGAGGGCCTAGAAGGACTTTATTCCTCCTGCTCTTCTCCCTGTCAGCTCCCATTTCCAATTCCTCTGCCAGCGTGGCATCTCTTATTCTCTGCTATGAGCTGGAAAAAAGCAAGTGTATTGCTTGCTTTTTTGTGTAAGGAGTCAGGGAAACATCTTGCTCCATATTCAGTCCCCCACTTTTGTCCCATTCCTTGGAGTAACATACTCCTTTTGTCATGACCTAGGTATGGGAGGAAATGCAGCTAACTTCATTTCAGTCTCCAGAGCAGACACACACACACAATGTCCTGATAAACAGCCTGTAATGAAACCTGTAGAATATCAGTTTTCTTCTTTGCAGTGCTTTGGGATGTGGCTGGTTCCATGAAAAGAGGTGACAAAAGACTAATTACCACTCTGGGAACTCATAGTGGCTCACCAAAAATATGATAATTAAGATGAGGCCTTCAGAGTGCCCAGTATGTGCCGTGCTGCTGTGACTCCAGTGTGCACTGGAGCATCCTGCTAGAGATCAGGCACTTGAGCCTTAAGGCAGGAACTAACTACTGGATGCTACTTTGCACAGAGTTGGGCCATACTGACTATACTACCATGCATCATATTCACTGTTTGGTCTCCAGAAATGATCAGCAGGTGATGAATGTCAGTGGATGCCATTTTTTCCACGTGGAGAAATTCATTGACACACCTTTGCTTCATACACACTTCAATGTCAGATGCCAGTTTATTGGATTGCTCCTCTGCTGCCATCTGGCACCAGCAACAAAATGTAGCGGTATATTGGTGATAAGGTTTAACCTCTACTGTCACACCACCAATGTCCACCCCTGATGTCATGGCCCAAAAAAATAAAATAGTTGATGTTACTTTCGGAGCAGCCATTGTAACACAGCTGTGCCCCCAAAGTCCAACTCCTGTTTCCACGTCAGTTTGAATTCCAATTTCATGTGCAACTTTGGGGAAATGGGATTTGGATTCCTGAGAGACTTACCAGTCTTTGAAAGTTTTGTTCTCAGCTTGTTTTCAGTTATCTGAATGGATTAGTAATTACTAGAAATCATTCCATAAATACAGTGATAAGAGTGTGATACTGAGTGTGTATACTAAGCTGTTATCCTAGTGGAGCTTATAATTCACATTGGACTGTGGAATTGTCAGTAGTTTATAATACAACCAGTTTTAGACCTAACTTCATCTTGTCTTAGGTTGCTTGTAATAGATGGTCATTTCTCTTCACAGTTAATTTTCAGGCTGCCTATAAACGTTATGGTCAGTTTATTTTACACACTTGCTTTGCAGTGAATAAGAATTCAGTAAAATTATTTGTACTCAGTATGTACCTATAGTATTATCCAATCATGTAAATTCAGGGGCACTGTTTTTAATCAGAGAATATAATCGGTACTAATTTTGCAATAAATGTGCTCCTGAAGAAGCAGAAGCTCCTTCTCAGTATTACCATCTGTGTGGTTCATATGCAATCAACGATATCTATATTAAATGATATATATTCTGCCTCACCTACTGTTTAATTTCTTCTCTCTGCGTCTCATCCAAGGGATCAAAACAGAAATCACAAGACATACATTCTGACAAGTAGTTTCTTTCCTCAGTCTGCCAAGGTATAACTTGTTAATGCAGCTTTATTCAGCACTTTTTCATCCAGAAGTGCTCCTGCTACACCCAGTCTCCTCAGTACAAGGTCTTCAGCTCAATTGCCATTGTAATCTCAATGAAGCTTTATGTATACCCCCTTCATGTGTTCTGAAACCTTCATTTTATTTTCATTTTCCCACAGTCATACAGATTTTGTTCTGTCCTAAAATGTCTCCTTAGATTATACCCCCAAAAATGTTTTGCACCTCATTTATTTAGAAATCTACTTGCTAATTGTATTTTTTTCCTTGTATGCTTGCAAAAGATAAATGTTTCCTGTACAGTACATTTTCAGTTTAAAAAAAAAGAAGCATACGTTTTTCAGATTGTCATTTTACTAACAAATTTGCTTCTCTTGTTCTTTCTTTTTTCTTATCTGTTAAGGGGTTTGTAAGCAAGCTGGATGAATTAATTCACTGGTTAAATGAAGCCATGGAAACAACAGAGAATTGGACTCCTCCTAAAGCAGAGACAGACAGTCTTAAACTGTACCTGGAGACACACTTGGTAGGACAAGATTATACTATGATTGTTATCAGTAATTGAAGTGTTCTGTGGTGCTTTTTATTTGATTATTATTTTTTAATTACTAGTGTGCATCTATATTTTAATGTAAGATCTGCAGCATTGCAATTTTGTTTTAATGAATATACCAACAAATTACCTCTATATTTGAAATAAGTCCTGATTGCTTTTTAAAAATTAAATTAAAATCCAAAATTACATTACAATTCAGAAATTATCTCCAAAATTGAATGAAAATTGTGATAGCCAAAGAAAAAAAGAATACTGTTCTTTCTGCTGATTATTCTAGGATTTTTATAATGTTGTAATATTAAGAAAGCTTCCTTAATAGTAAGGAACTCATTCTCCCTTCTACAGTTTAACATAGCACAAAGTCATTTAAATAAAATGTTTGAAATAATTATTTCAATCACTTTACTTGATATGCATTTCTGTCAAGTAATTAATACAACTGTCACTAACCTTGTTCTTGTGCAAAGAGCTAAAACATTGGGTGGAAGTAGGAAACACTTGGATGAATAATCTTCTGAATATATTACAGGCTAGAATCATAGATTGAGAAATATCTGAAAAACCTCATGAGGCTTTCACTGAATTCTGCCAAGAGCTGCTTCTGGCTAAGACAAGTGAAAAAAAGACCTGAATTAAACCAAATATTCATTCCTCAAAACCAAAATTGTATGCTGTAGCTAAAGAGTACAGATCAATGTAATCTTTTCAATGGGTAGGTATCTCGATAAGCAAACCATTGTGGCAAAAAGGAAAAATAAAAGATGGCTAAATTAAGAAATTCCCTCTCCCTCTGCTCCAATCTTAGGTACTTGCCAGTGTAAATTGAATCAAACCTATTCATCAGAATTATGCTCAGCTGATGCGTTAGACGCCGTAGCTGGATAGAACAGTGCATTAGATGAACCTACATCAAAACATCAACACCCAAAGCTCAGATTCATTTCCATTCTGTGATAATCTGATGGCAAAAGTTACTTGACAGTCCCAGGAAGTAATTTGATGCATTACAGGAAGAAATGTCATCTTAATTCCTACTGTTATACTAGAATGATCATTATAAAATTAGCTGCTTTACAACATACAAAATTAGTAACTAATGGAAAAGTGTTTTCAGAATTTCGGCTATAGAGCAAACTCTTTTATGTCTTTTGTTCTTAAACATTATTGTATAGTGCCTACAAGCAGCAACTAGATATAGTGTGATATAGATATCAGTTTGTAGTCTATAAAATGTAGTATGAAGAGTTTTGCCTTGCACAGCAGGTTTGTTTTTTTGTTTTTTTTTGGGTTTTTTTTTGGCAAAGAGTTTTGATTTTTGTCTTGTACTAAAAACATTTGCTCCCATGTGTTAACGTGGGAGCATTATGTTTGCAGGTGCTCTGAAGATACAGAGCACATAGAGAGATGAAACCTCAGAAAAGCCATTAGTGATTTCAGTTTGTTTTTCCCCTTACAACATGAAACTTGTGGAGACATGAGTTTTTATGAGTAGAATTGTAGTTTTCCTTTCTGATTGAATAACAAAAGACAGACCTATGCTGTCCTAGGAACAGGACAATCACCAGGCTGCATGTCAGTCCCTGTCAGATTCTTTTTTCTACTTCTTCCATGTGGAGAAGCACAGTAGCTCTTTGCACGCAAATTACTTTCAGCTTTCACAGAATCACAGAATCACAGAATAGTAGGGGTTGGAAGGGACCTCCAGAGATCATCGAGTCCAACCCCCCTGCCAAAGCAGGTTCCCTACACCAGGTCGCACAGGTAGGCATCCAGGCAGGTCTTGAACATCTCCAGAGAAGGAGACTCCACCACCTCCCTGGGCAGCCTGTTCCAGTGCTCCGTCACCCTCACTGTAAAGAAGTTCTTGCGCATGTTTGTGCGGAACTTCCTATGCTGCAGTTTCCAGCCGTTTCCCCTTGTCCTGTCTCCACTCACCACTGAAAACAGTCTGGCCTCGCCATTCTGCCCCCCACACCTTAGATATTTATAGACCTGGATCGGGTCCCCTCTCAGTCTTCTCTTCCCAAGGCTGAACAGACCCAGTTCACTCAGCCTTTCCTCATAGGAGAGATGCTCCAGGCCCTTCACCATCTTCGTGGCCCTCCGCTGGACTCTTTCCAAGAGATCCCTGTCTTTTTTGTACTGGGGAGCCCAGAACTGGACGCAGTACTCCAGATGAGGCCTCACCAGGGCAGAGTAGAGGGGGAGGATCACCTCCCTCGACCTGCTGGCCACGCTCTTTTTAATGCACCCCAGTAAGCCATTGGCCTTTTTGGCTACAAGGGCACACTGCTGGCTCATGGCCAACCTGTCATCCACCAGGACACCCAGGTCCCTTTCCGCAGAGCTCCCCTCCAGCAGGTCATCCCCCAAAAAGCTTTGCTTTTTGGTTCTTTGGGAGGTAAGGTCAAAGCTATCTAATGGATTGGAATGTGGACTAATAGCTACAAGCTCATTGCTAGGGGCAGTCAGAACAAATGAGTGTGTGGGCACCTGTACAGCTCTACTTTCCCCTGTAAGTTCTTAGGCTCCCAGCTGTACTTCATATTACATCTGCTGATAACTATTTTAATTTGGGGGTAAAAGAAATCTTTTTTGTTGTTATATTGTGGGAATGTACCTGAAATGTTGTATGCTTGAAGATGACTATTTAAACAAACAAGGTGGATATTTGGGGTGTTCTGCTCTTTATTTATGTGAAGTGAAATGTCTAAAGAACATTTCGCTTTTAGTTCGATGGTATTATAATTTTTTTCATGGCATATAGTGTCAGCGAAAAACCATTGCACAATTTGAAAAACAGTAATTATGCCTTTTCCTTTTGAATTTCAGGAACATATGCTATCATATTCATTTTTATACAGCAGAATTGAATTATTAAAATACAGAACATTTTTATAATAGGAAGATAGTTATTTGTATTAATTAGATTGTCAGCTTTTCAGTGGCAGTTGCCTGACAGAAATCCTAATCTGTGTTTAAAAAGAAGTGTATGAACTTCAAATCACATTGAGCTGAAAGTTAAAAGTTTCCTTGATTGATCATTGTAAGACAATACTGATCAAGGCCTTTGGGAAGGTGCGTACACTGCTCATTTTTTTCTTTTGCCATTCAGGTTATATAGGTAGTCCCACTAACCTGAGATATGTTGAAGTAAAAGGAGCTTAACACTTTTAAATTTAGGTTTCAGGCTCATGAACTCTAGTAGCAAACTAAACTGAAATGAAAGGAAATGTATTGGTTCTTTTCTGCAAACTTCATCTGCACTATCAAACCTCATAACTATTATTCCTCACTAATGCAAATTTTCTGGTCGTAGAAGGAGTGAAAACCTAGTAGATTAGTATTTTTATTTTTATTAGTAGAGACAGGGCTTTAGCCCTTGGCACAAATTATCAATTTCACCACCTGTGATATTGTTTTGTCGGAAGTATGTTTGTTGCAATAACAGAATTAGTGCCATAAAGAGAGAATATTTTGCATTCATGAATTAAATCTCTGCTGTCAAATTCTAAGAAAAATAAATGTGGGAACAGGAAAGCAGAAAAATGTACTCATTCCTTTTCTTACTACTTGCTGAGAAAAGTCCTACAGAGGAAACAAGTACAAGGTTGTGAGCATCCCACAAATTTTCTAACATGTACAATTCTTAATTGTCATGTTAGGGCCCCAGTGCACGTAGTTGGTAGTGGATTCAATCTTCAGTTTATTCCTCACTTTTTGTCTTGTTTTTCTACATCTTTGGCACTTTGAGAAACGGTGTGATGCAGACACTACAAGACAGCATCATTATCAAAACAAAAAAAAAACCCTCAAACCCTACAACATTTCTTAGAATCTTTGCACGAGGTAGTGCTCACATAAGGAGTGAAATCTCTTGAAGATGTTGGCCATGTGAATTTCTGTTACAAGAGTCCCTTAACAAAATTTTCAGCTTAAACTGTTACACTTCCCCAAGCTATTGTTCTAGGTAATTCTTACATCTGAGCTGGCAAGATTGTTTACCCCAGATGTTAATCAGTGCTTTTAAGCATGTATGTAGTATCTACATATTGGCCAGCATCTGTCAAGAGATGCAACGCATGAGTCTGTGGGACTGTCTGAAGGTCCCACAGTGAGAGCTCCTAAAGCAGTTAGCATCACTTCTGTGAAGGTGATAAGGCACTCAAACAGTTGCCTCTTCTTAGGTTGGTCTGTTGTCCCTAGTCAGCCCGTTATTTCATCTATGCAGAGATGGAATGGAATGGAACTATGGAATTAATGCCTGAGTACACCCAGTCATTGTTTTTGCACACAGACATAGTTCTTATTATTATTCTTATTGCCAAATACATGACAATTATTAATTGTAGGACACACTGGATTTTCATTCTTATATCACAGTTACAACTTAAGTCTCGCAGAATATCCCATGATGAATAACCATGAGGTTTGATGATTATAAATTTTCCTTCAGATTGAAAGGTAGTCTACAGCTAGGATAAGATGTCCCAAAACAGGCAATCTTCTACTTGGTGGATAGTTTCCATTGCTAATTTTAAAGCCTATCTCCCTGATTTTCAACAGGCATTCCTTTACACTTAGTTTTACGTAACATTAAACATGAAGCTGTCAATGAAAATATGCTTTCACAGACTCCTGAAATAGTGACTAAAATTAATATTTCAGTTTTATGAGTCTTCACCATGAAGTAACGTCAATGAAAATGGTGACATGGAAATCAGTTCTCATCAAAACTAGTATTCTGAAGACAGCTCATGAGAAAAAAGCATCTATCTAGATGGGTACTGCTGTACTTTTGAAACCAGATAGACTTTCCTAGTGGCTCAACAAATAATTCATAATGTTGCTCTTGAATATTTTAGTTTGCTAAACTGACTATTTACTTCTCTTTATACGCCATTAATACAGCTACGTTGTTTTAGCACAGTAAAGAAGTAAGATAGCAGATAAGGAAATCTGAGGAACCACTGAGGAAAAGGTTTAAATCTAAGGCACTGTAAAATAGGTATGTTCATTGAGACCTGGGATTTTTAAATCTAAATTCTTAAGTTTCCTGTTTGTTTTTAGTGTACTCCGTTTTCTTGTTTTGCTCTTGATAGCTTCCAAACTGTGCAACATTTGTTTGCTTTTATGTGTATTTTGCCCAAAGCCATTTCTGTATTGTGTCATAGTTAGAACTAGATAATATAAGACTTCTTTAAAGAAATACCACAAATGAATTTACTCAAACTTTTAAATCTTTCTTGCATTATTAATAGATGTGTGCAAGCAATTTTTATTTTTATTTTTTTTTAATATATTTCAGTGGAGTTAAAATTAGCTAGAAATTTGGAACCAGTGGTCAGTCATTTTTATCCTAAAACTTTTATTCTTCAGAAATTCTGTAAATTAAAGTTCTGAAACATTGAGTACAGGCAACATTTTATACGTATATAAATGATTGGATGTGTAAAATGATACATTTTTGGTTCTTGAAAATAATCTAAGGTATGGTAGGTGTTCCCTTGATGATGTACTTACTTACAATTGTTTGTTGCCTCTTGCTGTTTTGAGTAGAACTGTATCTCCCTACATTTAAATTTGCAGTTTGCAACAGAGCAGACGTTTCACTTTACTCTCACTGCAGCTGTGGAAATATGCTGTCCTTAAAAAAGGTAGGAACTAGTGGATTCCTCTTCCTTTAAGGCAGCACAAAGTGGTTTGCAACTCTTTAAAGAATGGGAGATAATGACCTCCTTAAAAATAATTCATTGTTTGTCCCAAGATTTTTGTTTGCTTTAGGCAGGAGTATATGTTCTTTTTAATTGAAACTTAAAAATATCATTGAATCATAGAATGGTTTGGGTTGGAAGAGACCTTTAAGATTCATTTAATCACGCAGAAAGTATCACCAGTATTGCAAGAGAAATTATACGTTGATTCACTCCAGCACTTTTCTTCTGGATAGCATGTTTGTCATCTCCATTCTTTAAAAAATGAAGTTCTTCTTAAAGTGTGAGGGTTTTGAGAGTGTTGTTATCTAAAGGAAAACAGAATGAAAGTTTTCCTGTATCCAATAGAAATATTTATGGCTACATCATGTCTCATCACTTTCTTAGCTGTAAACAGCAGACACTTTCATGTAGAAAATAGGTCGAATTTTTGCCTTTAAGAAATTGTTTTGGTAACATAAAGAAGCTTCTGTGGTTTTTCATGATAACTGATCATCTTATTGCAAGAAGTCTGCTATGTCTGAAGAAAAATCATTCTTATCTCCCTGGAAAATGTTATTTCCTGAAAAACATCAGTTTAGAGAAGTATTAAATACCTGTTCTTGCTGAAAGTGATGTTAAATACACATGCCTTGGGCTAATCTACTGGCTGTCTTTGTGGTGGCAATAATAACAGTGGTTTTATTAAAGATATTAAAGCCTCTGAAATGACTAAATTACGTACTGTGTTTTTCCTCTATGAACATTTCTGATGCCCATAGCAGCCAATTTAGATTTTTTCCTCAAAATATACAATAGCATCTGCAGGATTATTATGATAAAGAGTTGGAGCACTGTGACCGGACAGATCTCTTGCTTCTTTAAGGACTTAGCTTTAACTCTGTTTGGCCTATTGTTAGTTTCAGTTTCTGACTGTCATGCTGTTACCACAAAAGATCTTCTGTGCATGCATTGGCTTCTGAATGCATGTTATTTTATATAGGAACCAGTCTGCAGAATGTGTCAATCAGAAGTAAAAACTAAAATGAGCAGTTTCAAAATAACACATGAAAATAAAAGGACTTAATTTGAAGCTCAGAAATGAACCTTAAAGAGAATGCACGTATATTTTCAGTTGTATTATTTAGCTTACAAATTCTGGGAACAAAATAACATTCGTGTAAGCTTTTCTGTTTTCTCAGTGAAAATGAGAACATCAGAGCTAAATGTTGCTGTCATTTAATGCATTCAGCTGTACCTGCACTACAGTCTAGAGCCACAGTATGTACAGTTGCTGACAATGGGAAAAATATAGGTTTCTATACAGTTTGGATTGTTCTTTTGAATTGGAGTATCTTGTGAGTTTTTTGGGGACTAAGAAAAAAACAAAACAAACTCTTAAGAAAATTCAGGTATACATCCGGCTATGACAGTGTTGTTGTGCTGACCAATACAGAAATATTGCATCTGATCTAAAACTGTTTCCTATAAGATAATGCAATGAAGAACCTGCACATATCTTTTCTGTGTATGGAGAAGTGAGTGACACTTTTCCTCCCAGCACCTCAGGAACAGGAGAACTGTTGTGAGGGGACATGTGTTATTACCATGTCTGTTTCATGAAGGAAGAAAATGTCCATTTTCTGTTCTTCCGTATTCTTGCTACCTGCTATTGCCATAATTCATTCCCACTTAGGAGCAAACCAATAGCATTTTTGGACTGCTCTGTCATTTTTCCAGAGACTGAATGACTTGAATAATGTTAAGAGTATCAGTTGTTTTTTTCTCCCAAACCTACTGTCCAAATTTGTGAATACTTAACCCTGTGTAGGTGTTTTGCACAGCTGTGAAGAAAAAAGGACATTGCACCTACGTATTTTTTTTATTTATAGATTCAAGCCTTCTCAGCACTCCTTCTCTTTGCTGTGAACCCAAATTTCCACAGTTGTGCATGAGAGGGCCACAGAATGCTATACTAAAAGCAAACACTGTTAGCTGGGCCCATCCGTATCCCATTAGTTGTGATATGGTTTGCACATATAGAGCACAGAAAGTGTCTTATTTGACAGGAGTGAGGTTGTTACTTAAATGATGTTCTTGTTTATGCATCTATTTGAATTACATATTTTTGGAGCAGTGAACATATAATATGTCATTGGAGTTCTGACTTAAAAGCTTTACAGCAATTGTAGGATAGTCTTGGAATGACAACTTGATAATGGTCTTTACATTAATTTATCAATGTAACAACTTTTGAAACACCTTTAGGAAAAAAAACCCACAACACTTTGATTTGAAACTAATGCTTATTTTATTAATAGACTGCATAATGATTATGTAGGAACTTAGTTGTAATTTTTGTCTATTAAAATGTATGCTGTTGCTTTAGTAGTTTTAGTATGCTGGTATCATCAACGTAGATTTAGTCTGAAAATTGTTTTGGAAGTGGAATGAAATCAATTTTGAGAAAAATATCTAAGATTGAAAATCATTGGAAGAGTATAGGAAAAGGATCTCTAAGGACAACCAACAGAATGCAACACTTAAAGTATATTTGTTTTCAGTTCCCAAGAACTATGGTCTATTCCTGTGGGTTCTCAGCTATGTTTCTCAAAGGCAAAATATCATTCACACTTCAAATAGTTGGAAGTAATACAGTTGCTGTCTGTGTTTTGGTATTTGCCAAAGATTTCAATTAAAATGTAGAAATTTCAGAGCATGAACAGAGGTTGTTATTGGTAAATTTTTTCTCTCTGCATCTCCTTTTTCTTTTTATTTCTTCATATTTTCTTTATATTTCTTTATATTTTATTTGAATTTCTTTTTAATTTCTTAATTTTACAGATGTATTGGGTTAATAATTTGGAATCTTATGTATTTTATTAGACAAATTTTGCTAAGGAGGCACCAATCCTTAAATTGCATAAAACTTTTTCTCTGCAGATATATAAAAAGAAAATTGTATCTGTATTTTATTCCCATGAAATTTCAATCATATAAAAATCCTTCAAGAATTGTTCTGAAACTAGATAGTGTTTTTATTTCCAAGGTGCTCTTTTTAGTCTGTAGGTTAGTTTATGTTTAAATAGTATATACCTTTATGGTGCTGAGGGGTTTTTTTGTTTTTTTTTTTTTTTCTTTTTTTCCCTTAGTAATTCCGTATTTGCAAAGGATATAATGCCCCATTAATTTATCTTTGGGTTGTAAAACTCTATTCACACTTGGCCTTTTTTTGCATGTGCTAGGACAGCATAATATACACATACTTTGTTTAAATAGTAGGTTTTGAGAGTGGTAGGTCTTTGTGGAAGAATTGTGCTTAGAAACATATGAGATCAGTAGTCAAATGTCATCTAGATAGAAAAAGGAGCCAGAAGATGCTGACTTTTGAAGATTAATTCCTGAGTATTTCTAGAAAACAAGAAAGGATCAAGGATAGTTATGTAGGGTGGACTATTAGATGTGTGGTTCACCCTGCTTGTGACCATTTTGTCCATTTGATTTCTTACCTTTGTGCTTGCATCTCTTGTTTGTTGATAATAAAGAAACTGAGATTTGATTTGGGAAGCCTTAAGTTAACATTTTATTAAAAATTTGTATTATGCAGGCAGGCAATGACAAATAGAAATTTATGTATTGAAACTCAAAAGAGATTAGAGTAGGCAGCAAAAAAATTAGCATGAGTTTAAAATATGAAATACTGACATATCTGCTAAAATAGCCTCTCTGTGATTTCTAAACTAAATTGCCAAAAAGGCTTGTAGAGTTTAGGTGACTATCCTTTTTTTTTGACATCTAAAGCTATGTGTTCAAAACTTGGGTAAATTGCCTAAGTGATGACAAATTCAAGGAGGAATGAGAAACAGAAATTGGGGATCCTAAGGTATTTACAGAATCACAGAATTGTAGGGATTGGAGGGACCTCTGGAGATCAACTAGACCAATCCCCTTCTAAAGCAGGTTTCCTACAGCTGGTCACACAGGAAGATGTCCAGGTGGGTCTTGAATATCTCTAGAAAAGGAGACTCCACCATCTCTCTTGGCAACCTGTTCCAGTGCTCCGTCACCTTCAAAGTGAAGAAGTTTTTTCTTATATTCATGTGGAACTTCCTGTGTTCCAGTTTGTGCCTATTGCCCCTTGTTCTGTTGCTGGCCCCATGCTTTTGACATCGTCCCTTTAGATATTTATTTAAGGGTAGGAGAACTGTGTATTCACATTTAAGAGGTAACAAAGAGGTAAAACATTGATTTCCTAATACTGTAATGATAGAAGTTGTGGACAGAGAAAAGAGATGAGGTGGTTTCACAAAAGCTATTTCTGGACTACTTGGAATAGTCTGCCCCTTTGAATCTGGCCAGCCAGAAACTCAGTGGCACATGAAAGACTTAGGATATTGTACTACAAGCTCACTGCATTGCAATCCTCACTTCTGCATCTTTTACAGTCAAAATGTAAAGGTCTCCAGGGATCAGAGTTTTCACTGTTTCCCTTAGGAGATTATTACAAAATCTAATAGATCTGGCTTTCAAGGGAAATTTCCTTTGTATTTATCTTAAATTTTCTCTCTCTTAATTTAATTCCATTAGTCCCATCTACTGTATCCTCTTGTAATGTACTGTGCTAACAAGTCTTTCTGCTTGGCGTTCAGATTAGAATCATAGATTCACTGAATATCACTGATAGTTAGAAGGAAACCATGAGGATCATTGAGTCCAGCTCCTGGCTCCACACAAGTTATGTTCGTATAAAAAAGATAGTGATATCCCTTTCTCTTAATTGTCATTTAGTCAGTCCTCTTTGTTTCTCATAGTCTTCTGCCATTTATACCTTTTAACATATTTTACTTGATCTTCACTAAACTTCCACCAGTTTCTCTGTTTATAAATGTGCTGGGACAAAAAGTAAAGTCAGGACAAGTGAAAGTTGGAGAATATGCATCACTGATTGAAAGCTAAAATCACTAGAGAAGTTTCTATAATTACCCCATACCATCACCTATATTATATATATAATTATCCTATATCTATCACCATTTTGGCATACTAGTAGAAAAATATTTTTTCTATTGCTCTGGAGTTACTTTGTATTTATGTAGCTTCAAACTGATTATGTATTGGATTGAGCACAGGTTACTTACCAGCTCACAGCACAAATGTTGTCAGAAGTTTGGTAGTACTAATGAAGTATCTTAACTGTCTGTAGAACAAAAATGTGCCAGAACTGCTTTTTTCGATAGACAGTGACAGGTATCTGCAAAAATGTTACAGAAATGATATATGTGAGTACAGTAGTTCTCCAAAATTAGTCAACTTGTTGTTTCATGTTGGTTCATGACTGTTGCCACAATGTCTAACTCTTATAATAAAAATTGCTAGATTCTCACCCAAAATATTACTTAAATATACAAATCCTTGTTTTAGTACTGTTGTTGTTTTCTCAAAAAATGTAAATAATTTCTTGGAAAATTTAAATTACAGACAATAAGATGTGAGGAGAGATTAGGATATGTTGGGAGTACATTGGTTTTTTTTTCAGAACAGTTAAATTTCATTTAAAAAAACAAAAACAAAAACAAAAGGAAGTCTGAGGGTGTTCAGAAACTAGTGTAGATCAGGAGATGCTGCTTTTTTCCCATTATGGTTCTGGAGCATTCATAGAATCACCAAGTTTGGAAAAGACCTCTGAATCATCTAGTCCAACTGTCTAACTACCACCAATGTTTTCTCATTAAACCATGTTCCTTAGTACCACATCTAAACATTTCTTGAACACCTCCAGGGACAGTGACTTCACCACCGCCTGGGCCGCCCATTCCAGTGCCTGACCACTCTTTGAGAGAAGAATTTTTTCCTAACATCCAACCTGAATATTCCCTGGTGCAACTTGAAGTCCTCTAATCCTATTGCTAGTTATATGGGAGAAGAGGCCAACCTCCACCTTGCCACAACCTCCTTCTCAGTAAAGAGCTATAAGATCTCCCTTTATCCTCCTCCAGACTAAATAATCCCAGCTCGCCCAGCTGCTCCTCATATGACTAGTTCTCCAGCCACCTCACCAGCTTCATTGCCCTTCTCTGGACACTGCAGGGCCTCAGTGTGTCTTTCTTGTAGTGAGGGGCCCAAAAGTGAACACAGTATTTGAGGTGCAGCCTCACCAGAGTTAAATACAGGGAGACAATCACCTTCTTTGCCTTTGCTGGCAACACTGTTTCTAATAAAAGCCAGGATGCCATTTGCCTTCTTGGCTGCCTGGTACTGTTATCCAATGAATCAATAGGTTTCCTAAAACTCAGTGCTGAGCTTCATTCTGTGAACGGTGAGGTCCTTTGCCTCCATGTAGTCACTACAAGACAACACTACTGGAACTTAATAGTTGTCACTTCTGAAGTCTTTATTTATAGTTTCTAGCTTCAATAAAAAGATGTGATTCTTGTCTGTCTTTTGTGCTGAATAAGAATAGTTGATATTTGTATGTATGTGCGTGGTGACTGTAGGAAATAAATGCAGAGAACTTCATAAGGTAATTTTGCTTGTTGCAGCTTGTAAACTGCATTATATATCCTTACTGCTACGGATGACACTAATGTGTTGTTTTAAAAGCAGCTGCCAGGCCATTGCCCATGCATTTTCCATAATGTATATGTGCTCATGTATGATATTTAGACTACTCCATAGCTTCAAATGTGTCTGGAAAAATGGCTTTGATTAATTGACTTCCCTTTCCTTCTCCTTCCCCCTTCTCAGATGCAAGAGCTCAGTTCATTATCAGGGAAGATCAGAGGAGAGGAACAGAGTACCTAGGTCACACGTTGTTAGAGTTACAATTTTCCAAATACCCTAAGTAAAAAGTAGGGTATTTGGAAAATTGTAACTCTAACAGCGTGTATGTAAAAAGTAGGCAATGGGAAATATCTGGGATGGGAGAGGTCCTCTGTTTGAAGATCCTTCTACATTACAGTTTTTTGATCTGCTTTTGCTTTTAGCTGTGCAGATTTGTATATAGATAGATAGATAGATAGATAGATTTACATATATATAATCCTATTACATTGTCAAATCTATTTGCCTTTCTTATGTGTCACATTTTCAGTTAGGTGAGCATGAGAAACTATGAGCACCGATGCACTCACTGAGGACTGTTCTTTTCAGTGTTCTTTGTCCACTTCTTCCTTTTGTTAGGAAATTTCCATTCATGAGAACTTATATATATATATGCATGTAATTTGAAAGCTAAAACTCACACTTCAGTACATCAGCTGACAACGTCCTTTGCTTCTGTTGGTATTTATATCTAAATAAATAGTTCACTCCTTTTGATGTGTACATGCTAAGAGTTTATTTCTAAATTTTATGTATGTTCACAGTATTTGTGGCATGCATAATTTACCCATAAAATCAGAATTTTGTACAAGTAGAATATTGTTAGTCAGAACCTAAAGTTTGGCTCTTTATTCATCATATTTTACTTCTTCAGTTAACATTATTACTGGTTAATAGGTGCAC
This sequence comes from Tetrao urogallus, assembly GCF_951394365.1. Taxonomy (NCBI): domain Eukaryota; kingdom Metazoa; phylum Chordata; class Aves; order Galliformes; family Phasianidae; genus Tetrao; species Tetrao urogallus. The sequence goes on from NC_136819.1 coordinate 35,072,076, forward strand.
CTGAAAATCAAGCTGTATTGTAGTATCTGGTGCGTTATGTTAAATGAATCTTTTATAGGACAGCAAGTCTCTCTTTTTTTCCTAATGAAAAAGAATACCTCATCTTTTCCAATTTTCCTATCAAACCCATCCACATCATCTTGAGACACTACCACATCCAGCTGCATCAGTACTCAGCTTCAATTATATGAAATTAGACAACCTACTCTCAGGTCCTTTAAGTTCCCTTTTGCTGTTTGAGACACACGCACAGTGCATTTCCTGTGAAGTGCATGATTACAAACTATTCAGTACAAGCCTGTTTTAAGTAAACAGTAAATTAAATATTGTCAGTGCTTGTTCAGACAGGCTCTCATGAAGAAAAAAGAACTTCTGGGTTCAGGTTCATAAAACTCCCTAGATTTAAGAACAGGCCAGTCTGATTTCAGACATAATTTTTCCTTCTTAACTTCTTGACTCACCAGTTGTTCATCAGCTAGTTCAAAACATTATTTTCAGATGCTTATACATGAAAACTGGAATGGACAAAATGCTGAAGGTAGCAAAATTCTTGTTTATTACTCAATTTGAGTGGAAAATTCTCAAAAATATTCTGTCACTAACTGTCAGGTAGATTGCTGCTTGAAAGACTGCTAAGGGTTTACTTGAGCAATGTTCCTCTTTCAACCATGACAAATACAGTGAAAAAACATCATTTTGTTGTAGTTCTGGGTAAATTATTTTCTGTTATGCCAATCAAACTGACTACAGGAGTTAAGAAAGAAAAAATATGGTCACTTTCCTAAGAAATGAGGACTTTTGAGTATTTTGTAATATCTTCAGTACTAGAATACTTGGTAATATTTGGAGAAATATAAATAAGCGTTATGAAATCCAGAAGCTACAAATCTGCACTCGCAAAGTCTACTGTAATCACTGCCAGTTAATTCATTCCCAAAAGAAAGCAAAAGTCTTTTCTTCCGAGGAGTCAAATATTATTTTCATTCGTTCTGTAGGCATTTCAAAGAGAACAAGGGTTGCATGTGTGTGTTCAGGGCTGCGTGATTGATGATTAAATAAAGCAAGAGCTCCTTTCTTTATTGTATTTTATTTCTCTTTCTTTCATGCAAGTATGAGTGAGAAACTCTGCCAACTAATTCACAAATAATTCCAACTAAATTATCAGTGGTGTACAAAATGTCATAACACGGAGTAGATCGTGTTTCCAGTTCATCTCTCTATTAACAGCTTTCAATACAATAAAAAGACACAAAATTGAACAACTAATAAAAATATTAGAGCAAAAAGGATGAAAAATACTTGCTTTACAAATTAAGAATGTAGAGATCTAAAGCAATCTGATTTGTTCTTTGAAAATGGATTTGAGAGTAATGCTGAAACAATAGATTTGTATGAGTGCACATAAGGCCAATATGTTCAATGTTGTAATTTTTTTAATAGTTTCATAAATAGTTCTATCACCAACATTTCAAAGAAATCTGAAAAAAACAGAGCTCATATGTGATGGCATAAATTTAGTGTATTTTATAGAATGCTGTTACTGCAGATATAGCCTACAGGTTGTGACTTTTCATAAAAGCTAGTTAATTTCTAGATTTGTCAACTGTTTCAGCACAGATGCACTTTGCTGATCAAATGGAAACATTTTGAGCCCAGATCCAAAATATCAACAGCTTTTAGTATTGAAGATTAGTTGGCTACTGGGGAAATGGGGATGTGGTTTTTGATAAAAAACAGAAGTAGTTTTGTATATGTGTTTTATGAGAACTGCCTCTTCAGTGTTTGATGCTGAGATTTTTCCCTTTTTTTTCTTTTTTCTTTTTTTCTCCCAGAGTTTTAAGTTGAATGTTGATAGCCACTGTGCTTTAAAAGAAGCAGTTGTAGAGGAAGGACGTCAACTTCTTGAGCTTATTGTATCTCACAAATCAGGTAAATCCTTCTGAAATATTGCAAGTCTTTATATCTCCAGACTATTAAAGAATGAAGAAGCATTGCTGTAAATTACTGCATATATTCACTTCCTTATGTATTATTAATATTTGCATTATCAGATTGACCTTCAAGATTTATAAATGTTTCATATACTGCATACAATGCAGTGATACTTATAAAATGAAATACTGCCTGCAAATAGTCTGTTCATTTTATTTTGGTCTTGCTGCTCAGTTGAGTTTCAATTGAAATCACATCAGTGAGAACTTTACACTGACACATTCTTTGATGAAGAAGCAGTGGCAGTAACATTAAGATAATGAATTAAGATTTCAAATATATGCATATATATTTTTACATACCCTGCATGGGTAATTTCATTGGTAAAACTTTATTTTGTCTCTTAAAACTAATTCTTATATGATTTCAATATATTTATGAGGAATAGACTAAAATGAAAAATTCCTTCTTCCTTTGGTTAGGCTTGTCTTTTTCTGCAGAGGCCTTAAATTGAAGGGAGGGAGAGAGAGATGCTAATATACCTTTCTCTTTCCCCACCAACCCCTATATTTTTCGATGTTTGCATGACTTGTATGATAATAGGGTTTTAATCAGTATATATTGCTCTATAATGCCATCTTCATTTTGCCTGCTTTTCACCCAGGTAGAGGTTATCCTCTTGTTTGCATTTTTCTGATCATGTTATACATTGTGCCTCTATTGTTTCACAGTTTCAGGCAGATCTCTCTAATGCGAAAGCTGTAGGAAATCACTGACTTAAATGCATAGGCCAAAAAGCTATAGAAGCTATAGCAGAGAAGGGTATTGCATGTCATGCTATACTTAGAAATTGGTAATATGTAAACTACTGAAAATATGAACAGATGAAGGTAGGAAGAAATGTATTTGGTAGATTATGATATGTTTAAAGATTGGATATTGGGGGGTGGGATTACTGTAGCTTTTCCTATTGCAGTCATATTCTATGTGGGATTTTCCTGTTCTTGAAAACTTTGGCATAAACATGATAAAAATTTAAAATGATGGCTAAAATAACTTTTTTTGACCCTATAGCATTGTTTGCAGTGTGAACAATAGTAATGCTTGTACTCATTTCTGAAAAAATATGCTAAATATCCTGTTCTGTTTATTTAAGTATCCTGCTACATCTTTGATTAAGGAATAATATTTAAAGATGCAGTTAAGCTTACAACTTACTTTTTTTTTTCCCCTTCATTTTGGAGAAGGACTGAAGGACATGCTGCAGATGATTGCAAGTCAATGGAAAGAGCTACAGAGGCAAATCAAACGGCAACACAGCTGGATTCTTAGGGCTCTGGATATCATCAAAGCAGAGATACTGGCTACTGATGTGTCTGCAGAGAATGAGGAGGGGACTGGGAGCCCTAAGGTAAGTGGCTTGAAGTTTGCCTTATTTCCTCTTATTTCCGTCTTCTTTTGAACTAGGCACCACTGAAGTTTCCTTTCCACCCTAAGGCTTTTCATTTCTACTGGGTAAACTTTTTTTTTCTATAAACAAAATGAAATGCCTTACTCTGAAACAATAAAAAATCTTCGAACTTTCAAGTTTTCCTGGAAGACCTTTCTCATTGTGTGCAAAGGGACACGAGGGGGGAACATAAAACATTTAGTAAACAAAACATAAAGCATCTTTAACATGAATAATCAGAATGGTTTTAAATTGTTTTGTTGCAACTATAAATCACTATAATCAGTGCAATCACTCAGCTCTGACATCCATTAGCCGCTTGGTTACAGCAAATTAACAAAGAAGAGAGAAAGTGATTCATTATCTCATTCCTGTTAATGACTATCAGATGCATTGCTTAATTAGGGGATGGCCATTGTAGTGGGAAGAAGGTCATATGCCTTTTCACAAATCTTTTTCCTCTAAGTCTTCCATAATAGTGCAGGTGCTGAATACAAGAAGTACTTTAAGAATAAAGTATTGACACCTATAACCATTTTGTGGATATTAATTATCAAAGAGAGCTATAGTACTTACCAGCTGCTGAACTTGAAACTTCTAAGAGCACTTTGAATACAAAGCATACTAATTCAAATTAGCACAAGCAGTGTGAGGACACTGCACAAAACACAAACTTATGGCATAGGGTCCCTGCCCTTGCATTAATATCAGTAGAAAAAATGGTTGAGAAGGTGCAATGGAAGGTGTTGTTTTTTCCATTGCATCCCAAGCAATGAATAATACAGCAGGGAGCCTAGTAACTCTAACATTTTGGCATGCTGCAGGCAGAAATCAAGATTCTTGTTTCTAGAAATAAAAAGTGCTTGTGCTGAGTAGATTTGATTCTGATACTAGACAATTCTTTGTATTGGTGTTCACAGCTTTCTAGAGATCAGTTTGTGTCATAGTTTTTGGCTAGAATGTCATTGAATGTTATGATATTTACTTATCATAATACAGGAAAAAACTATAGGCAGGAAATTCTATTTGAACTAATATGCCTAGTCACGTGGTTCAAAATTATCCAGTATCTCATAGGTTTTTAGTTTAGGAATTAGGAGGAGGTGGAACAATTCTTGGTCTTCACAGTTAGGTAAACAACCTAGCCCAAAGTTGTCTTTACCCCCCAGAAATATATCCCTGTGCTTCAGAACAGCTTCACTTTTCCATGGCCAAACACCTAACTGCTCAATCAAAATCATTACATAAAAAGTGTTCTATAATCCAGCTTGATTTTGCGGTGAAAATTATGGAAATCTGAACATAGAATGATTACATTCAAATACTTGATTAAAGAGGGAAAAATGTATAGTTTTTGTTTCAGCATTTTCTTATGTGGGTAGGTAGCAACTCCTTGCCTAACTCTTTTTATCATAGAGATAGGAACCTGAAGCAATACTTTTGTGAATACAGCTATATAAATAAAACTACAAGTGTAGTTTTATTTATTTATTTATTTATTTATTTTATTTATTTATTGTTACAAGACAGAAATGATCAACTGAAAAGAATTTTTAGGATATTTCATTAATTGAATCATATTGTATGCTTCTTGTAGGTATGGGTAGCAGTGCTGTCAAATACCATCCACTTATTCATGCTGAAAGATTAACTAAAATTAAAATACAGTTGATATTACAACCGTAGATTTTGGTTTGCATTTATTTCAAAAGCCAAAAGCAGTCTGAGAAGTATAATAGAAAATCTAAAGATTATATCTAGAGGGTATTTTTCTTTTCTGACTTGTTTGAGAAACTACAGAAACAGTGTTGGCATTAGAAATCTGAAGAAATAGGAAAAGGAGGAATTTCAAAGACCCTAGGAAGCCTTCCCTTAGGAGTTTTTAAATGTGTTTTTATAGCTCTATGGCATCTTTTCTGCAAGGAATAGAGTTGAAAGGAAAGAGAGAAATTCTGCACACTAGAAATACATCACCAACATTTCTATTGAAGAATTCAGATTTTGCTTATGAGATTATTTATTTTATTGTATGTATTTTTCCTACCAGCTTGTACTTTCAAGTTCAGTGTAGTGATTGCTGTAGAAGACTTGCAGGTTTTTAAATATTTCTGATAACTAAACTCTTCTAATATACTGCATTCTTTGTATTAGTTCTTAGAAATGCAGTAAGATCTCCTCTTACGTATTTACCAAAGCTACTACTTTGTTGTGTTTATAAATAAAAAGAATTACTGCTGTATTCATCTCAAATTGGATTATGTAAATTTTGAGTTTTCTACTCCACTGAGAAATACCTTTAAAAATAAATCTCAGAATTGCCACTATGCATTTCAACAAAATGCTTGATCTAACGTTACTAGCAACGTTTCATATGATATATATGTCATCCTTTTAGAAGGACACTTATTTAGCAATAAGGGATTTCTTCTGATAGTAATATTCCAAAATACCTGGAAATGAGGTATTGTATACATTTGTATATTGTAAATTTAAATTGTATACATGTGCATATCTGCTTTTTTCCATCTTCTCATGGGGTCTCAGACTTCTTGTTTTATAACTGACATCTTAATAATGTGGCCAGTACCTCTCCATCAAGAAAGGCCTATGGGAACAGTATTGCTCTCAATAAACAGTGCTATTGAAAAATAACTCAGTGTACTTTATTACCTTGAACCAGTGAGTGTTACTGCCCTAATATGATGCTGGCCTATTTAACTCCTGGTTTAGTGGAAAAGTTCATTGCCTACTAAAGAGCTTGTAAATTGCAATTAATGTACATGAAAAGTATAGACATCTCAACAGCATTTGTCCATAATGAACATTTAACTTCGTTCAAGATTGTATGAAATAGTACTCTTAGTGCCCATTATAAGTTCTATTTTCAGAATGTTTTTGGACAGTTAGCTCATGTCTGTAATTTTTGGGCTGTACAGTTTTATTCTGCAATAAAACATTTCAGGGCATAACATCAGAACTTAACAGCTAGTAGGTTGAAAGAAAATAATCTACACTAGAAATATGAATGTAGTCTATACTTCTGGACATATTGCTTTCTAGAATAATTACTGTATTATTGAAAAAAAAATTGTACTTTTCTAGCTTCAGAGGAATAACTATGAAACTGCCTAGTGCTTAGAATATTGAAATTTGACTTAGTTGTCACGAGTAAAAAACACTCCTGGGAAGATTCTTATCTCTATAATGACTATGTCTGTCAGTAGGTTAATGATAGAAGCAGTAAGCATTCGAGGAACATTAGAAGAGGTAAAAACTTTATATGAGGTAAACCTAAAATCGTAGAATAAGTAGATAGATCTTCTGCTCAAGTGTTTGAAATGGTTAAACAAACCTCTGTCTAAATGGGAAAAGAAAACCAGCATAATTTCCCCTTCATATGTAATTAAATATCCCATGTTTCCAGCATCATCTCCCACTCAGTTGTACGTAATCTTGAAGTTTCCAGCCATTCTGAACAAAGTCTTCCATATAAAGAAAAGTGATTTGCATAAAAAGAAATGAAAACTTGTTGAAGCTATTTAATATCTAACCATAGTTTATGATTCTGGGAACTGTCCTTGACAGTTTTATAGTGACACTGGTCTAGTGGGTGGAATAAACACTGTAGTCAGGAACAATTACATCTTGCTCGGTATTACAATATGAGACTAAATTGCAAAATGGAGAACAGAGGAAATGCTCAATCTTTCTTCAAAAGGAAAGGTGCTGTAGCCCTCTGATCATCTTTGTGACCCTCCTCTGAACTATTACCAACAGTTCTGCATTCTTCTTATGCTGGGGGCTTCAGGCCTGGACACAGTACTGCAGATGATGCCTCACAAAGGAGGAGTAGATGAATGAGGACAATCACCTTTCTGTCTCTGCTGGCCACCCCTCTTTTGATGCAGCCCAGGATACAGTTGGATTTCTGGGCTGCAGGCACACACTGCTAGCTCTTGTCCAACTTTTTGTCCACCAGGACTCCCAAGCCTTTTTCGACAGGGCTGCTCTCAGTAAATTCTTCATTCAGTTAGTCTATATGCATATTTGGGATTTGCCTGACCCAAGTGCAGCACTTTGCATGTGGCCTTGTTGAACTTCATTAGGTTAATCCCTCTGCATAGCATCCCTTCCTTCTATTGTGTAAATTGCACCACTCAGCTTGGTGTCATCAGCAAACTTGCTGACGGTACACTTGATCCCACTGTCTGTATCATATATAATACAAATTTTGAAGTGTAGCAGTCCCAAGATGGACCCCTGGGGGACACCACCTCAGAGAAGTTGTGGATGTTCTATCCATGAGGTAATTTAATTCCAGGTTGGATGGGGCCCTGGACAGCCTGATCTAGTAATTGGCAACACTACCCAGAGCAGAAGGATTGGAATTAGATGACCTTTAAGTCTGTTCCAATCTAAGGCATTCTAAGATGGTAATAGCCCTTTCTTTATTACTAGAGAATTGTAAAAGATGGTAATAGTCCTTTCTTTATTACTAGAGAATTGTAACTTGTTCTTTGTTATAAAAAGAATATACAAGTGAAGTGTTTCGGAATCTCTGTGATTACTGCAGAGAAATACTGTATTTGTCATTACATTTTTTTCTTTTTCTCAGTGTCTTTAATCAGTTCTAAATTTCTAAATCAGTAGACTTCAGCATGTTGTGGTAGGTTCCTCTGAAAGTAATGCCTACTATTATTTCCATGGAAATACATACTACAACAAAGAGAAAAATAACACTGTTTGATAGAGCAAATACTCAGCTACAAAACATTGTTTTTCAACATAGCCACCACCATTAGCTGTTCATTTTAACCGGAAGTGAACAAGAGCCCACATGCCACTCATAAAAATTTCCATCAACAGAGGTGACATACTGTTTCACAGCTAATATGATGGTGTAGTTAGGAAAATACCTCCTCAGTCCATCCTTCGTTGGTCTGGACAGATGGAATTTAGAAGATCCCAAATCCAATGGGTGTGGTAGGACAGTCCAGACATACTTGACAATGTCCACCACAGTCTTCAAACTGGTATTGGACCCGGTATTATCATTTTGCAAGAAAAACTTGTCTTCTTCTCCTGCCTGAATCTGGAAGTTCAATCTTTCAGCTTAGACAGTATAGATAGCAAAGTAGTGCTCAGAGGTGATGGTTTGTCTGGAAAATCCAGAATGAAAGCCCCTTTCCTATCCCAAAAGGCAGTGTGCATCACTTTACCTACTGACAGCTGCATCTTGAATTTTTTTTTGGTGTGGAATTCATTTGTCACTACTCCACGGACTGCTGTTTTGACTCTAGCTCATGGTGGTGACACCATGTGACAGGTAAAGATAATCCAGAAAACTGTCACCTTTAGCCTTGTAGTGGTCCAGCAGGTCCTTAGAAACTTACGTACAGTGTTCTTTCTGTTCTTGTTTGAGCATTTTTGGGTCCACCTTGTGCAAACTGCAACATTCCAGTGTTGCCACCATTGTTTCCAACACACTGAAGCCAATATTCAGCTCTGTGCAGAGTTCCCTGGTCATAATCTGCTGATTCATGTGGCTGAGTGGATTGAGGTGTTATTCATTTCATGCTATGGTAGCTGCACAAAGGCATCTGGAACATGGCTTGTCTTTCACGCTGCTGTCACCATCTCACTGTGTTCACATCCATTGGTTGTTCTCCACACATTTTTTCAGCATGGAGGAATTCAGTTCCACACCTTTGCTTCATATGTATATCCATGTCAGATACTATTTTTTCAGACTGCCACTCTGTTGCCATCTGTCTCACAGCAACAAAATGTAATGGAATATTGGTAGGGAGATTCTGCCTCTATTGCCATACTTCCATTGTCAACCTCTGAAGTCTTGGGCCAATGTAATAAAACAGAAGGTATTATTTTCAGAGCAGGCATTGTATTAAAGCCGACATGCTGGTGTGTTTTTTATTGTTTTCTACTTAAAAACAAGGAAGGATTGTCAGCAGAAAGCAAGAATTCAGTATCTAGTGTTTTTACTTACATAACCACTTTGAAAACTGAGTTTTTGGTGTACTCTGTGTTGGAGTATTGCAGATAGTATGGCTGTGCTTAGAAATTGTTAGATAGCACATTCTCTTTTATTTAGTTGCTCCTGGCAAAAGGGCAGGAATAGCATATGTTAGAGGGATCATTTTACTTAGATTGATGGAGTTTCTTAAGTCACAGGGGACTTCTAAAACTCTACACTCAAAACTGAATTTATTTCTCTTGCAGTCTCTCTTCCTCTCTTCCATGTTTACAAATTGAGAATCAGATGCATGCATTAAATCCTGTATCTCATGTTGTGTAGTAAAATGACAAGTAACTAGCCATCACTTAATCAGTAACAGTTTGAAAGGTAATGAAATGAAAATCAGACTTAGATCTCTGACATTGAACATATATTGAAAGGGACTTTCATCTGGTGATACACATACCAACCTGGTCTGTGTTTATCTCATGGCTTAATAAAGTCTTTTCTTGAAATATGAATGTATAAGGAGAGTTGGTGCTGGTGCTTTAGTAGAAGGCATTTTCTCTTATGTGTCCATAATGAGCCACTTTCCCATCTAGACATGAGAAAGTTCTTTGCCATTAATGCAACACCTTGCAGATCAGATATTAAACCAAAATTCCAAACATCTTTATCCATGCCTTCTTCTAACTCAGTAGTTACCATCTGCCATCTAAATTCTTTGCAGTATCAGCTGAATGTATTTGTCTTTTCTGTTCAGAACAACTGCAGAGCATTGGGTACAGTTAAATAGTAACTACTTTTTACTGCTGAATTTCTGGAACAGAGTTATTTATTGGCAAAGCCTGTGCCTTACCAAGAAAGCTCTCTTTATCATACTTTGAAGGGAAATTTTCTTCAGATAAGCAGAAGCTCTCAAAAACCCATGCAAAACCAAAGTAGTCATGTAATCTCTGTACAGACATTACACATAGAATAATATTCGTCAAAACCTTCTGTTCATCGTAAAAATGCTAAGGTTCTTCTCTCTTGTATTTTGTATATATCTTACTGTACAGAAATTATACAATAGAGCAAGTTCTTGCTTGGATAAAATTCTTCAATTGGGTAGGTAATTTTTGGGTGAAAATTATAAGTTTCCAAGCTTGTAGAATTTGAGTTTTAGGGTCATTAAACAAAGGCATTTTTAAAAAAAGCCATTAAAGCTTCTCTATATCACTAGTTAAATGAATATTTTGTTAGTTTTTCGTGAACTGTTTCCCTGAAGTCTGAAGTTAAGCAAAGTTGGCTCCCATTTTAGCTCAAAGATAGTCTTCTGTATGATACTACTTCCTGGTATATGGCATAATTTTAATGAGCTTTAACAAGCCAGATTTCTAAAACTGTTCCAGAGCTCTTCATATTTTTCTATTTAATCTAAAAGTTACCTCTCATGTTTATTAAGCTGCATACCAAGTATAAAATGTAAGAAGCCAAATTGCATCCACAATTAGGTACAGTATTCAATCCTCTTATAAAATATGTGCACATTTTTAATCCAACACATTTTAATATGTATTGCAGAAATACTGAATGCTGTGTAGTAACTGAAAATGTGAACAAGAACTGTGACATCTCTGTGGTCTTATGCTTCTGTATTTTTTACAGATTGGTGATTCTAGATGTTGTAGATTGAATTACATTTTGTCAACCCTAGACTCTTCAGCAGACATCACTTTTAATTAAAACAGTTATGCTGGAACATTTAGTAGCAAAGATAATACACATTTTCACTTTTAGAATAGGAAGTCTATTTCCTATCAAAGCATACATCAAGTTCAGTTTGAAAGGTGTTTTAAATCTAAATCACTCCACTGAGAACAAGTGCAGACTGAGAACTTGATGAGAACAGATATTTAAACTGACATATGCCCAGGGGGCAAATTTTATCATAATGCTATTTGAATCTTTGAACACTATTATCTGAAACTCTGAAAGTATATTAGGCTATTGTAACTTCACATGTGGACGAACTCTGACAAGTTGCATTTAGCCAGAATTCCCAATTGGGTTTGACCTATGTTTGAAAATGTAGAAACATGAATGTATGTGTGCATATAAGCACATCTATCTTAAATCAATTAAACTAAGGGCCAGTGCCATCCTGGCCTGCATTAGAAATAGTGTGACCAGCAGGAGCAGGGAGCAGGGTAATCATGCCCTTGTACTCAGCTCTGGTGAGGCCACACATCAAGTATTGTGTTCAGTTTTGGGCCCCTCACTACAAGAAAGACACTGAGTCCCTGGAACATGTCCAGAGAAGGGCAACAAAACTGGTAAGGGGTCTGGAGCATAAATCTTATAAGGAGTGGCTGAAGGAGCTGGGATTGTTGAGTCTGGAGAAGAGGAGGCTCAGGGGAGATGTCCTTGCACTCTACAGCTTCCTGAAGGGAGGTTGTGGTGAGGAGGGATTTGGGCTCTTCTCCCAGGCAACAAACAAGATCCAAGGAAATGGCCGCGAGTTGTGCCAGAGGAGGTTTTTGATGAGACATAAGGAAAAACTTTTTCTCTCAGAGTGGTCAGGTGCTGGAATGGCCCAAGGAGACTGTGTGGTTGCTGTCTCTGGCAGTATTCAAGAGGCGTCTGGATGAGGAGCTACGGTCTATGGTTTAGTATGGACATATGGTTTAGTAGCTTGTGGTAGCAATGATAGTGGGAGGACAGTTGGACTAGATGATCTTGTAGGTCCTTTCCAACCTTGTGATTCTATGATTCTAAGTATTAACTACAATGGCATTTCTTTTATGTTTTTGCCTGTATCTGTTCTTCATATTTTCTCTACAACTGTACTTACGCATTTTGTTCTGTAATTCTTAATAGGAAATATTTTCAGTTGTGAATATTGGTGGAATACTTATTCATATCTGCCTACTATGCTTCTCAGATTTTTAGAGAAAGCTACAGTTAATGAGTTTTTGAATACACACATGCACAAATGCACAGATTAATATTACTGAAAACTAGTCATCTCCCACTGTAAAACACAAGTTTAGTGTCTCCTTCACCCATAAGGCAGGATAGCTTCTCCTACACTCTGTCTGTGCTTAGAATCTGCCCATTCAAAGCCAAGTTCATATCGTCCAAGGAGAAACAAAGTCTTTTTACTCGACCTGTTCATTGAGTCTTAATTCAGAAAATGATGGAACACACTAGAAGAAAAATCATAAATAAGCAAATAAAAGGAATGAAGCCTCACTGACTGAAAATGGTGAACAACTTTTTGGTTGTTAATAGTAATAAATAGCAAGAATAGTAAGAGATTGTAATCACTAATGAAGCAAATTATTTGATATTTGGGATCTTTTCCGCTTTCATTCCTCAGTTCTTTTTCCTGCTCCCTTGCACTCTGCGTCATCTGTTACTCTTCAAAGCAGTTCAGGATTTCCCAAGGATCACAAGCAAAGCGCACAGATGTGTATGGGGACACTTTATTGTCTCACTTCTTCCTGGGCAGACCCAGGTGGGAAGTGCAGGCAGGAGTGAAGGCAGCTTTTGGTTGCTATCATAGCTGCTTTGCAGACCATAATGGTTATGAAATGCTCAAGTTTGAATGTGTGTTCTATCCATATGCTGCTTACCAGTCACCACGATGATAAGTATTTCAGACTGTGTGCAGATAACATGGCTTAAAGAGCCACAGGATGAGCTTACAGGATTCCTTCACTTTCTCTATAAGACTGTTTTGCCTGTTTGACTCTGGCAGTGCAGGCTTGAGTGAGGTAAACTCATCTTCCTTCCTGTACTGCAGTGCTTTCGCTTTTTGGTGCCCAATTGTTGCACAATATTTTATCTTCTAAAAAATTATGCCTATGAAGCTAGTTTTCCATTTTTAATACAGCCTCCTAGAAACTCTGTACTTTATACATAAATGGCAAGTTAATATGGGTGCTATTGCCAATTGTAATTATGAAAGATTCAGTTAAAAGCATTCTCTCTTTGTCATTTTATTAAAATTATATTACTGCTCTGAAAACAAAAATTACTTCTTTATGCAATTGAAGAGTGACTGGCATGGCACTCCTCTGATCTTTCAAAAGAAATTTTACTTTCATTGTATTTGTGCATTAAATTGAGTGTTCATATCTACAAAATAAACTAACATCTTATAAATATTACTCTGTTTAATTATCAGTTCAATATTTGAGTTTTTGCTGTTATGGTTGATGTCTAAGAGTGATTAAATGTGTAATAGAGAACAAAAGGAACATTGATGTGAATAAAGATACTGATAGATAAAGGTAAATTTTATCTTCTGCATGTTTTTAATCTTTTAAAAATATTTTAATTACATTTGTATTCAGTGTGGTTGGGTGGCTTTTCCTTTTTTTTTCTTTTTTTTTCCTTTCAGTTCAGCTCCCTGTTTTGTTATTCAGAACATCTTCTACCAATGATTTAATCTGCAAAATCTTTCAGTTCTAGTCTCAGCTGTATACATAAAACAGCTATTCTTCACTGGGGTGGTCACAAAAGGGAATTAAGGTAAAACTGTTTTTAAAGGAAAAATATACTTGGACATCCTGCATTTTAAATAAGACTTGTTCTTAAATGTCTTGTAGCACAATACACTTGGCTACACTTAAGCTTTTGATTCAGAGCAGTGTTATAGATCTTGCTGTTTTTTAAGCTGTACTAATAGAAAACAGCAGAATATGTGTTGTGTGATCCCATTTCTTTATATGTGTCTACAATATGGCAAAACAACTGTTTCAGTAGAGCATTTAGTAAAAGCATATGCAAGTTTGTATGTCAGCTTTAGTATCTTGTGGATAAGCCTACCATTATATTAAGTACTTAAGTATTTTGATAGGATTTCCTATACTATCCCTATACTATCTTCAGTTAAGCTTCACTCATTATTAAACTACCCAGGGTAGTGAAAAAAAATGTGGAATATGCACTAGGGACAGCATCACATTAGGAAGTTTGAGCTGTTCCTTAAACTCCTGGAAGAAACTGTGGAAAAACAAATGCAGTAGTAGTGTACTTAGCCTTATCCCATGGGAAGTTGTAAACATTAATAACAGTTAACCTGTGATGGCTTTAAATGTAACAAGGGATTTCTGACCAGGAGGCAGGTGGTATACCATATTCTTTTATAATCGCCCTGTATCATGCTTTATGAACCATCATTGGGCCTGAGTGAAAGAATAGCTCATCTGGGCATGTACTCTTCTTTCTTTATCCTCTTTTTCTTCTTTGCAGTCATGCTATAGAAAAAGGCTGTATGTTTGGAACAGAAGGCAAAATTAATTCTTCAGTTTATGAGGCCTAAGAAGATCACAAGTATGGTTGATGCTGACAGGTCATATCCCTTATGAGATGCAGAAAAATGGGGAGGAAGCAGAGAGAAAAATACAGAGGATTAAGTGCTTAAGAGTTTTGTACCATATTCTGAAATGCTGTCTTAAATCTATAATACACATCAGAAGTCTGGAATGGTTGCATTTATGGTTGCTTACATTTGAGATCTGATACTTAAATTCAGTGAAGAGAGGCAAGAAAGGTGACTGAAGTCAGCAAATATACCTGGAGACTGCAGTGGTAAGAATTAACCTGTACAGGATATGCTCCTCACATTTGAGGTACAAGAGTTGAGAGCATTGTGTAGTAACCAACTAGTATTAGAATGAAATATATAAAGGGGAATGCAAGGAAGTTTACTATTTTATAAACTCTGGATTTAGTAAGATGAAATAGGCCCAAAACAAGAAGTGGCACTATGTGTCCAGGCATTTTCTTCTTCATTTCACAATGAATGTGTTAGTTTGCAATACTATTTATTTTTGTTATTAACCAGTCAAAAACAATCAGGTTTAAAAGTTACTTCCATAGGTTTCTACTCTAATAAAATGCTTTTAAAATATATTGTTTATCTGTTGGACAAGCCCTGTATTAAGAAAATAAATAGAATGTATTTAGGTTCATATTTTTCCTAGTTAATTCATTTGGGACTTGATTCCTAAAGGTAGATATTTTATGAAGCAACTATATTTATCTCTTTGGAGCTAATCCTGACACATATTGCTAAAAAAAACTTTTGTCTACAGAATGTAAGCTAATTTAAATAATTCTAAAGCTGAAAATGAAAAATGTTGATTTCTATTCAGTAAATCCTAGCAATATTATTGTAAGTTTGCTTGTAATTCTTGAAGAACATTAAAATTAACTTTTCTTCGATTTACGTAATGTGTATAACTAAACTTCTTTCCTACTGTGAGACAGTTTCATTTATTGTTATTTGTAAACAGCTTAGTAAAGATGCATAGTGGATTAGTCTAGAAACTCCTTGAACAGTTTCTTTTGAAATAACACTACATACGTTAAGCTCAATTACACATCCAAACAGCCACAGCACACTTTTGGTAATTTATTCATTGATTTAACATAGTACCCAGAAGAGTCATGCCTGCTGTCAATTTTGTAATATATTATGTTTTAAATATACTCATGCTCACCCATGCACGCCATTAAGGTGTGCATAAACCTGTGTTTTTCTCTCTTGACAGCTATAAATGTTTGTTATTATTACACAAAACATATGTTCATGTTGTTTTTGTCTAAATTATTCTATCTGGGGCTATAAAGTTTTAATGTTATTAGTTGCCCTTAGAATTTTAATGTTTCACTGCTGTAACCTTCTTAGGATTTCTCTGCAATTAAATAGAAACTATTTCAGTAGAGCCTGAAAGAACAATATATTTTATACAAATAATAAAAAAATACCTTCTTGCTCCATTTTCTTCCAGTGTAGTAAAGTGTTTACTTGACAGAGTTCTGTATAAAGCAGTTCTACCTGTAGTGTTTTCCAGAACTGAACACAGCTTTATACTTTCTTATAGTCTTGTTAAAAAATAAAAAATAAAGTCTAGCATCAGAGATGTAAGCAGTTTGATCTGAAGGTCCCCTGCCTTTTGTGCTCTGCTGTCCCCTTACTCAGCAACATGGCTCCTTTACAAAAAAAACCTCAACCAATGTGAGAGAGATAATATTGAAAGAAAAGCTGATTTTTTATGCAGTGGCATGAGAGTGTAGAAAAATCATTTGGGCAAATATCTTCTTTGTTGTCATCTAAATAACAGCAGTGTTGACAATAGCAAAATGTATCACTTTCCCCATTTCGATTTTCAAGGCAGTATTTTAAAAGAAAGAGAAGATAGGAGTATGGCCAATATGTTTCTACTGTTTTTAAATGAGTAAATGACTTGTAGTGCATTATTTTCCATATACAGTACTGAAGCATTATATGGACCCCTTTTTTATTGTAAATGATGCTGTAATACTCTCTCACAGAGCACATGATACCTGAGTGTCAGGTAATTTTCAAATATTGTGCTTTTGCCTTATAAATAAGTATAGAATATTGGTGTTTCTTCTAGATTCTTCAAGTTTTGTTCCACAGTCTGATTGTAGCTCCCTTTGTGTGTAGAAGAAAAAGTGAAGAGAACGTTTAAACTAAACTGATTATAATATGCTTTCTCTCTTAACGTGATTAGGCAAGAGTTGTTTGGCTTTTTTTTTTTTTTTTTTCTCTTTAAGGAAGAACTGTTGTATCTGACTGAATTTGTGTGAAACATGCTTAAGATACTTAAACCTGAACATTTGAATCAGAAGGTGCTTCATGAATTAAAAAAACATTAAAAATTTGAAATCAAAATGGTTTGCCCAACATCTTTAGGAAAGGTATGAGGACATAGTTGATAGAATTAGTACTTACTAGTACTTGGTAATTTTGAAACACGTCATACTTTAGTTCCAGAATGCCTTTTGATAAAAGGAATTTTTACATTTTTCAGACAAAGAAGCTGAGTCAGGGATGAAGAGGTTTTTCCCACTTACAATCATTAGGAATTTTGTCTTCTAGACTCACGTTGTTGCTCAGACAGTAATTCTCACACTTCCAGAGTAACAAAGATCCATTTATATCTAATGCTTACAGGACTATGTCAAGATTAGAAAATTAGTTCTGTCTACCTAAATATAATTGATTTTATCTCCCCTACTTTCCCTTCTCTTCCTTTTTTATTTATTTATTCCTCCATACACTTCTTTTCACATCTTTTATACTTCCAAACCTTTGTCTTTTTTATTCTTTTTCTGTGTCCTTTCATCCTTCAAATATTCATCTTTCCTACCTCATTTTCCAGAGGTATCTCAAACTTGCCCTCAGAACTGCTGTGTCTTACAGGACCACATTTGCTGCTCTCAAGCAAACACCATAATTCTCAAGATTTTAATGACATCTGGGGTTTTTCCAATTACATGGTAAACTTCAGCTTTGGTGAGAACAAGACTGCAGCCTTTTGTCATCAGAGCTGAATTACAGACAATAATAGAAAAAAAATTTACCATTTGTTGAAGAATAGAGATAACAAGGAAAAAGCAGTGTGTCAAGGTACTTGGTTAAACAGTAATCTCTTACAGAGTGCAAATTACTTCTAAATAATTGACTGTATTGGAAGAAAGGTTTCTATGCTAGGAGAGGTTCAAGAAGGTCAGTTATCTAGTGGTAATGACCATAGCGGTCATTAGAGGGTATTAATGCTATTAAGAACAGAACTTTAACTTTTTATTGAAGCTTTTATTTAAATTGTATTAACTTTGATTCAACTTTTAATTGAGGTGCAACCATCCAAATTCTATATTCAGGAACCAAGAAGTAATGAACATAAAATTGCATGTTCTTCTGATAGGCGAATGGGTATTTAATATATTATAATTTCAAGGGTCTCTACTTGAGAGAGAGCTGTTATTAGTGTAAAACTATTCAGAGGTATTCTGTTAGAATTAGGGTTGGGTGACTGATTCAGGGGCAAATCCTGGCTGGTATATATGGTATGTTTTCTGAGTCAAAAAGTACATTTTTTTACAAATACAGTTGCATGTGATCTCAGAAGATTTGCTGAATTAAAGCAAAAATCCTTTTTGTGCCTAAAATCATCTGTCTTACAACCTGATGCATGGTGCCAGAGGCACTGAATTTGTTCTGAATTGAGTTTATTGTTCCATTCTAAGCTCAGTACTTGTTATACAGGGAGTGTTCTGCTACAAGTAAGCAGGGATGGCATTAACTGTTGTACTTACTACCACTGTGAGAGTGAGAGCTTATCAAGGACTCCCAGGAACCTGAAGTATGAGCTAATAGGTGATTGAGCAAATATATTTATAGCCCTCCTTCTCCATCTTTATATGTTGTTTTTTTTCTCTGGAGAATCTTAGAAATGGGCAGCTGAGTGGGTCTAGAATAATGGAGGGCTGAGTTGTGAGGACTGTAGAATGATCTCCCAGGGGAGTAGAAGGATGTCGCATCTCATGCCACCTTGGAACAGGATTTTTTTGTCTCTGCCTGTCTAACCTGAGGACAGAGTAACATGCTTTAAAATAACAGCAGAAAAACTAAGATGCTACCATAACCAAATGCTGAACACTCCACTCACACTGGGGGATGATGTTGTCAGCACCTGCAACAGGGATGATGAGCAGAAGAATGAATGATATGATAGGAGCTAATCGCATTGCTTAGTGCATGTCTGGACAGGTGCTAAGAGACTTTGGTAAGAAAGGAACAGCAGAGTTGTAAAGAATCTTCTAGGCTGTCATGGCAACTTTTCAGGGTACAATTTGAAAGCCAAAAACTATCTTGCATTTGTTAAAAACTGACATTAAAAGAGATCTAGCAGTCTTATAAAGTAGATAGGGGAACAGAATTAGGGGTGAGTTATTTGTAACAAAATAGCACGCTATCCAAAAGATTGTTTTCTGCTTTCACATTAACACAGCAAATAAAAAGAATAATGTCAAATAGCAGCAATTTCTTGCATTATTATTTGTCAGGTAGTTGGTTTTTTTGTTTTTGTTTTTGTTTTTGTTTTTGTTTTTTTCCAGTCTAAAGAAAGAGTAGGTAAACTCATTTACTCATTACTTGTGACCTTAATACAGAAAAAGGTATTCTGGCTTTTGGAAATACTGTGACTGTTGACAAAATTTCCCAAATGATGTTCAAGATGCAGTTCTGTTATTTGGAATATATATATGTTATTTTCATTTCTTGGAGTGATGCACAGTTCTATGAAAATTTCTGCTATTAAAATTCTTTGCATTTCTTTGTTTTCTCCTAATTACAGACTTGGGGAATACTCTATATTAAATTGATCTGGTGCCATTTTCTTGCAGGGGAATTTACTATATGAACTGATAATGGTTTTTTTCCTGTGGAAAAAAAAAACCAAAAAAACTAAACTGCTTTACATTTTTGGTAGGAAGCCAGGTTTTTGTCATTTAGACATGTCACATCATTATGAAAACATCATGAATCATAACACAGCATAACAATGTGATTTGCTGAGATGCTGACTCCTCTTGAAAAATTGTAAAGCGATGTGTGCATACTTCCATGCAAAGGACTACTTGAGTATTTTAGAGTTTTTTCCTGGGGCTGCCTGTTGCAATGGTCTAATGTATTAGCTTTTTAACTGGGAGAAAATAGGTTCTAATAAGTGATGTGCAACACTTGTCAGTTCTGCTTCATATGTGTATGACATTTTCATAAAATCATAAAGCAAAGTATTAAGAGAATTCAGGAAGTCATTTATTCCTCTGCCCTGTCCAAAACACATGCTTACACACACAAAATAATATCTGAACTGTTTCAAGTGTATATATTTTTCTTAAAAATGGTCAGTGGTGGATATTCAGGAATATCTAAAACAGTTTATTACAAGGTTTTGCAAACTTGAAAGCTTTTTCCTACTGTCTTGCCTAAATTTATCTTGCAGCAGTTTATACACAATTGTTCTAGTCCTGCCCCCAGCAGATACAAAAAAATCTATGTGACAAGTTTCAACATATTTGAACATCATCATCAATTTGCTAATCTGTGTCACATTGTTCTGTCAAACTATAAAGCCAGTGTAATACTGAAAATAAATTATAACCAAGATGAATGACTTCAACTGTAAAAACAAACAAAAGAAACAACATCCTCTTCCCTTTGCCTGTTGAGATTCAAATGTTATCCCAATAATCTGCTCTGCTGCATCCCAGAGAATGTACCATCAGTCACAGACAGACACTTCCATCTGCCCTGGCTGCTGCTGTTTCCACTGTTTCATAATGCCTTAGACGTGATGCAAGGTAGGCCTGGAAGTTGATGCACTGCAAGAGTGTCTAAAGGGAGCACATTTAGACATTTACCCTCTTTTCACAGAGGAGAATACTGTTGTTGGCTTACATACTTAATAAAACACGTAAGCTAGATTACCATAAAAATGTAAATACAAATATTCAAGAGAAAGGAAATAGCTACAAATTTTTGGAGAGGGCATAAATGAAGTAATAAAGTACATTGTTCACCTAATGTACTTACTTTAAGTTACATTAAAAAAATATGTTATTCAGCCTATTGGCTGCTTGCTTTCTGTCACAATGGGAGTTGGGCATTGTGCATGAGTTTCCCATTCAGATCTTCTGGAAAGTCTAGGCTGTTTTAGTCCTTTACTCTTCAAAACTCCTGTTTTTGCCTTTTTTAGTGAAGATTCTCTGGACATCTTTAGTAGAACAAAGTATGTTTCCCTTTAGTTACTGTATATAAATATCCCTTGATCGTTCTAGAAATTGTCTTTGACACTTAACTGGTTAGTAAACAGCTGTTTACTCAAAGAGATGTATTGTTTCCCCTACTCTTTTGATTACTACTCAAATTTCTCCTCAGTGTATAGTATATTTTATGCTGAACCTAATGTTCTGTATTAATTTCTGTGTTAAAAAAAAAAAAGTAACTCTTTTTGCCTTTTTTGAGGTTTGATCAACTTTTTTGAGGCTTGATCCTCAACTTTCTTCTTTTAGGAAACCTTCATGAAAAACAAACAGGTGAATAGCTGGGAAGGTGTGGCACTTGTCAGAGGCAAAAATCTTTAAAAATTATTCTGTAACTCTTTACACATTAATTTTTCCATGTGACGGTCTTACTAAAGACAAAGAAACTATTATCTTGATTAAAGTTAAGCATGTTCTTAAGGGTTGCCAGAACTGTAATGCATGCAGAAACATTCCATGGTAAATGGTAACAAGTAGTAGCAGTAATAGTCTGAGAAATGAAGGAGACCACAAGCATGTGTGCATCATGGCAATGTCCCTTAAAATTTAGGAGTCAAAATCAGATTTATTTGAGTTATTACAGTTCTTTCACATTTTCAGGAGTTTTTTCAAGAGGCATGGTAGTGTCAGAGGCTTTATTTGCAGAAGACGCTGAAGTCTGGAAAGATTATTTTGTCTGTCTATCCAGAATTAGTGCTAAGACATAGTGCATTTCCTGTTTCTGAAGAATTGGACTCTCTTTGAAGTGTGCACTGAAATAAGATCAGTTTTCATGTTCTGCAGTATTTGTGTACAATTGACATGAGCTGAGTTTCTTCTTTATGTGAGCACTGCTATCATTATCCTCAAAAGAATGGGAAAAAAAAATCACTTTAAAAACTGACTATGAATAAACATGAATCATCTTTCAACAATTCTTACGAATTGCACTGTTCTGCTCACATGTACTATGTGAGCAATGTTTTGTCTGGAAAGTCCAATGACCACATATTGATTTTTAACTGTAATTGAAATAGCTTAGTATTGCATGGTGCCTGGTTTCAATTTTAGACTTTGATTTGTAGGAATTGTGAACTAATCTTGCCATTGCATGTTACATTTGTAAACCAAAGTTTTAAATTGTGCTGATCAGACATATGTAGAAGATTACAGCTGCATTGCAGGCCTCCACCTGTGCCTAGATTTCATCCTTTCGAGTCTGTACTCAGAACACATTCTCTCATATAATGTAAGAAAATGTATGGTGTGGGAAACCTGTATTAGTTTTTAGACCAGAAAAAAAATGGATAGAAAGGAAGATAGCATCTGTTTCATAGAAGATCTGTTTTATAGTTATGTAATCAGAGGGACAGAGATGGAGGCATTGTTAAGAAGCTCATATAGCATGTGAGAAAAAAGATATGTCCCTTACACTCAGTTCCTCTATGTGTAGACTTTTTAAGTCTAGCCTACTTCATTTTTCAGTCTTCTCTTTGCTATTTAAGGCAGAAGAAGGCAATGTAATATCCTTAATTAGCAAAGTCAAAGAGTGGTGGAAGCAATTACATAGTGGTCAGCAGTAGTATTACTTTCTTTGCAACTAAAAGCTTGTCCACATTGTGAGAACCTCAGAAACATTACTGAATCTATGAAAATTTTGTGTGTAAATTAAAGAGGATTAGATTCCCATAAAGATGTTCTACCTCAAAAGCGAAGTGGCCTTAGCTTGCACTTGGTCCTTAGAAAAGGGTTAAGTTACAGCAAATGAAGGCCACTTTATTCCTGAATTAATGTCCACATGGGGGATTAATGCACTTCAATTTACGCACATTAGTTTTGCAGCATTACTTACTTAATCTTAGAAGTCTTGTCCCTATGCAGACAAGCCCACAGGGAGGTCTTCCAGAGATGGTGATTCCCAAAGCACTAGCTGAATGGGTTGTTTTTGTATCTCTCCTAATATGACATTTTCTGAAGGAACATATTCTTAAACATTTAAAATTCAGTATTTAAATACATGACTTCAAAACGTGTGGTGGTTTCTTACCTTTACTCAATGAAACATCTCAATTAGCTGATACTTGTCATCATAATAGTTCTGAACTTGTTCCTATTCAGTAAATAACAATAATCTTTGAGAGGTAAAAACAATTCATAATTATGGGATTAGATAACATTTTCCACACTATACTAAGATTTTAGCTAAATATAAAAGCTTTTACAACTGATTTCTGTGTTAGGCTGTATCAGTGACAGCCAAGCAGTTTGTGGAAATATCCTTCTGACAGTAATCTGTCAGAAACCTGGCAACACAGTTCAATTTGGTCAAAATATTTATTTTCCAGAACATTTTTATTAAAATTTGAAACTGGCTTATTGAAGGATACTGAGCAAAACATACATTGTATTTAGAATATAATGCTAGTCTTTCAAGTAAGGAATGACTACTGGTGAGTAGTAAAATTGTCCAGAATAAATGTAATTCTTGTAAAACTATTCAGAAATTGGATGTTCAAGGACAGCCAAATGGACATTAATGTAAATAGAGTCACTTAAAAATGAAAAAAATGAATGCAGTTACTGGCTTGACTTCATTTATCTGCCATCAGTTTCTTAAATTTTCATCTTAATTACAACTGTTCGAATACGAAGCTGGTTGCTATAAATAGGGAACATGGCAAGTTTTGGCTTTTTTCCCCTTGCTTAACACTGTATTGTGTAACTGATAAAAGTAAGCACAACAAAAGTAAAACCACCCAGTAGGATATGCTTGTTTTCTTTCATCCCTAGCCACAATGTGTCCAAAACAGGAATTAAAAAAGCCCAGATCAGCAAACGCAGAATACAATAAAACCCCTTCTTATGTTGCTAAGTAGATATTGATTTATCTTGTGGTATACTTTGTTACTTATATTGTGGATCAGTTAAACAAACAAAAACAAACAAACAAACAAAAAACTGACAAAGACCCCATATCCAAATGAAGATAAGTCCTGAAAGAGGAGAAGGCAATTCCTTATTCATCATGCATGCAAACGTGTCAGTTCATTAAAGTACACCTATAATTAAAAACTTACGTTAATTAAGTTTTTAGTTTTATATATTCTCATTATCATAAAAGAGAAAAAAGAACAGTCAGGAGGGATCTCAGTGCCTCAACTATCACTGGTTGGAATGCAGCCCATCTCCTTCAATCAATGAAAACCTTTTTTGAAAAAGCAGCACTACTTTTAAGCAGAAAGCTAAGACCACAATTTTTACTGAAAAGCAGTGTAAAAAAATGTTGTGAAGCACTTCTCACAAATAAAAAATACATTGTTAATTTAAAAATTTCCATTGGAAAAACACAATTGCTGGGAATTTTTCAACATGTTCTACTCAGCTTAAAAACAAATTGGCATCTAATTCATTTTAAGTAGTAATCTGTTGGTTTTGGCAATAACTGTTAGTACCAATTAGTCAGTTACCAGTGGCAGCTTCTTTATATTAAAGCTGCTGAAAGTAAAAATTTTAATGCTAAAAATATATCTAATGGACTTACAAGTTCAGAGAAACTAATGAAGAAGGGACTTGCTTGTTTTTGCATTTTTTTATGGGGACAGATGATGATGAAAGGGACTCTTAGTTTGATAAGATCTCATTCTTTTCAGATTGTAATAACCTGGTAAAGCTGCTAATGTTAAGTTCATATTCACTTTCAATTTTCTATCTGGATGTAACCTATACTTTTGTTTTATGTGTTAGGTATTCTGGTCTATGTGGTTTTCCAATAAGAAAAAAAAATCTCTTGCACACTACAGAGTTTATGTTCAAATGATTAACGTGAGTTCAAATGATTTTAAAACAAAATAGGGATAGATGGAAAAGACTATCCTGCTTTGGACTAATTTTGTTTGTTTATTTCAGTTCCCATAATTAATCTTCATTTTCCCTGGAAATCTGTAGCACAGGCACTTGTGAACTGTCCGTCAAAAGATCCCAATAGTACCACCACTCTGCTCCCCACCCCAATTTATTGGATTTATACACAGGGTAGCACTTGTAAAAGGAATCAAATCTCTCAAACAAGATGACAAGTCAATTTTCAGGTAGCAATGGGCAATTATTTTGTAATGGTGGCTTCAGCTGAATAAGATGAGGCTTCCAGAAGTATTCTTCTGCTGAATTCTTCTAGCTGGCTGGTCCCTGATCCTGTTTGACCAATTAAGCCATGAGAAGTATCAGTTGCTACCAGCTGCTTTGTATGACAAGCTATAAACATTTCTTAACTGTCTTAATCATGTCCTGCATAACCATCTCAGAGAGGCACTTCCTACTATTTGTAAGTATATTAGCTATCTCCTATTTGGTTGATTCCGCAACAGAAATTGACTTAGGGTTTCTGGTCTTGTCTGGTTGCCCACCCAGGATGTTAATAAGCATGTTGAAGTAACAGCTTGCAGGAATCTCCAGGACTGAGAGTCTCACCTGGAGAGCCTTGAGACAATTAGTGAGGCCCTTCAATTGTTTTTTCTCAGTTTTCTCCATTGTCCCCAGTCAGCTCATCTTTGTTCAGACTAGGCTAGGGGTTCTTCAGCTACCCAGGGATTAAAAACTAAGAGCACTGGTAGTGTACACAGAATCACACAGAATCACAAAATAGTCAGGGTTGGAAGGGACCTCAAGGATCATGAACCCCCAACCCCCCTGCCACATGCAGGGCCACCAACCTCCCCATTTAATACTAGAGCAGGCTGCCCAGAGCCCCATCCAATCTGGCCTTGAACACCTCCAGGGATGGGGCATCCACAAGTTCTCTGGGCAGCTAGCACCTCACCACTCTCATAATCAAGAACTTATCACAGATGCGTGATATCCCTGATATCCATCTACACCACAATTACGCTAGCACAAATTTGAATTACATCTTCCTGTTACGCCTCTAAGATAAATCCTACAACCCTTGCCACAAATATCTTCAGTGACAGACTCACGGAAGGTAGGAGGAAATCTTTTCAAAGTTCTACGTGACCATCAAGAAAAAAGAATTACAGAGGTGTTAGTATGTAAGATATAAAATTCTTTGTTTTTGCATATTAAATATAAGCATGATAGGTACCACATGAAAGAGAAAGGATTTGTATCTGTGTATTTCACTGCCTGTTTTTATTTGTGAGTCTGTCACTCCAAAATCTGGACTGAGCACACAATAGAGATTAATTAAAATCAGTTACTTCACAAAGCACTTCCTATAATAGAGCCGTATTAGTAAATTAGTTGTGACTAATAGTCTTTTGTAGATGGATTAGAGGAATGAATTAAAATGTAATCTGAAATAGTATTGATAGAAGTTATGTCTGAAAATCCAAGGTAACTCCTATCCTTGACTGAAAACAGAATGTTATTATGCTCCTACAGCAACACAGACTACAAAAAGTATCTGTGCTCTGGACTGTCCGTTTTCAAAGAATTCATGCATAAGAATAATCAAAAGCACAAATAATGCCCATTTACCAGTTAGCTGAGTCTGTCATTGGGTTCTACCCACCTAATACCTTCAGCATGTATATTTCAATCAAGGCATAAATTCACCAAATATAAGAGAAGCATGTATGTAAGTACATATATATGTATATTCCATATATAATACATTGTTATCGGTATCTGAAGGGTCAGTAGAATTTGATTCATTACTGTGTCAATTTACTAATGATCATCTTCTAAAAAAATTCATCTCAGGTAATATATTAAACAGAGCTCTGGTTTTCTTTCTTTTATTTTTTAATTTTTTCTAGGTTTAAAATCTGCCCAGAGGCAGATGAAGCATCCCTCTTAAAAGTTACTCATGCAGGCTATACCTGCAGGATATTTCCTGGATTAGTTACCATATGAGAAATAAAGCACGACGTAATAATTTTATAAACATTTTTGTGCAAGATAATAACTTTAGGGAAATTTTAATATACACCTCAACCTCTACATTCCAGAAATATTTCTAAATTAATGTATGACATTTTTCTATGAGCAAAGAAGAATGATAAAAGTATTCAGATTGTATGTGTTACAAAAGACCTTTCAAAATTAGTTTTGTTTTGGACTTTTCAAGTTCCATTTGCAAGGTTTCAAAATTTGTATTTAAATACTAGGTAGTAGTAAGATAAGGCAGCTTGCATCATTAATTCACTGTTTGAACACCATTGCTGGAAGTTTTGTTTGGGACATATGAAGTCTAGCAACATTCTTCATTGTTTCTGTAGAAAGCTTTTTTACATTGAGCTGTTTCTAAGATCCAAAAGCATAATGTATTTAGGCATTGGAACTAAGGATGATTTTATGAAAGAAATGGGTTTAAAGGGAGATTTGTATGAGGATTCAAAGATTGCTTGACACACAGGATTTGGAAAGCTGATGAAAGCATATAAAGGAGTATGGGGAAAGTATAAAGCTAGGAGTGGGACTAGATTAAGGATGAAATTCACTACAATGCAGAAGGCCAGCATAAAATCTATACATCACTTAGATCTTAATCCCTCAGCATAGAGGTTTGTATAGATACAGACTGTTTGAAGAAGTTATGGGGCTTAAGTAGGACTCAGGCAGAGCACTGATCTTGTGCCAACCCAGTGCAAAATGAGCACTTGCCATATGGAGGAGGATTGTGGTGAGCTGTAGGAGCCATATGGAATACATATAATGAAATGAAAGTACAGGTATAGAAGAGGTCAAATGATGAAGACTTTGAAAGTACGAGAAGATGAAAGGAGACATTATTAGGAAATATAAAGAAAATAATATCTCCAGATGTACCTCCTTTAAGTATGGCAAGGTATGGTCTCCTCAGAGTAACATAAAATTGAAATTAAAAGAAAAAGAAAAATAAGGTATCTAACACCTATCTTGTTTATACTAATC
The DNA here is from genome assembly GCF_951394365.1 of Tetrao urogallus. Classification (NCBI taxonomy): domain Eukaryota; kingdom Metazoa; phylum Chordata; class Aves; order Galliformes; family Phasianidae; genus Tetrao; species Tetrao urogallus. The sequence continues at coordinate 35,099,939 of NC_136819.1, forward strand.
AGGGATAGCTTTATCCTAATCAACAATCATAGATTCAATCTGAATAATATTTCATTAGCTTTTCAGATCTACCTTTCCTGTCTAGGTCTAATTATATCTAATGGAATGTAGCTCAACTCACTATATTAAATCATTTAAAAAACTTCATCATTTTAAATGATTATGGGGCCTTGGGAAAGAATAGTCCCTCCTTTTTCTGTGGCCTAAAGGACTTGCCCCAGAAACTTGTCATTGTTTTTCTCCAGCCTGTTGTACGCTTGAAAAGAGACTTAATATATCCATTTTCATTTGTAACCATCTATAAACAGCCACATAAGTGCAAACATAAACATCTGTTCTAATCAGTCCTCAGAAAAGGTTACTTATTCATAGAAGTCTTCATGCTGTTATTGTTCTTTATTGCAATACTTCGGTATTATACTTCTGTGTCATTTCAATGTTTGTTCTATTGGTAAAAGGTTGAAAGCCTGCATTGAATGGTATTTAAATGGGATATGTATGGAATTGACAAAATAGCCAGTTCAGTTCGCCCATTGCTACATATTAGAAATACAGATAAATATCATTTAAGGAATGTTTGTGAGAGCAAGATATATTAAAAATACATTTGAAGCAGAAATTTTAATTATTTTAAAAGTCAGAAGCAGATTAGATGTGTGAAAAATGATAAAGAGCCTTTACTGGACAAATGAGTGTAGCACAGTGGTTCACTCCAGATTTTTAGGAGAGCAGTAGGGAGGAAAGTGGTGAATGGGGAAAGATGCTTGAGCACAAGTTAGTCTTGAGAAACTGATGTCTGTATTTCAGCTCTTCCTCTTTTAAGTAGCTGTAGGACATGCTACTTTTTAAGGACTAAAAACACACTTCAGAAATTCCCAAGAATTTAAGGAATCCTGGAAAAGAGTTATAGTAATAATATCACAGTTTTTATCTCTGTTTATTTATCATGCTGGCATCTGTAGTTCTGTAATTGTGTGACTGTGGTATCATCAGTCTGAAAGAAGAGAGTAGTAAAACATATTGATATTCTGCTTTATGTAGTGAAATTGGGGCCCAAGTACACAATTCTTAAGAAGGAAGGGAGAGAAATCCTACTGGGAAATACAAGGGAATTTTGATTTGAGCACTGATATTACCTCTGCTTATGTCAAAAGGCACAGTCCTGTTAAGGTATTTGTGTTGAAAAATGTCTTTGCAGCTCTCTGATCACTGAAGAATCCAGCTCTATCATTAAGAAAAAAGTGAGAACCATTATATTTCTAGAAAAATACTATTATTTAGTATTCAGTTGAAAAATTACTATCATTTATCAACAAGAGATTATTAATACAGTCTTTTTGTTTGAGGGAAGCTATTCCATAAGATTAGAAGGCTGTCAAGCTAATTAACTAGGTATAAGTATTATTTTGTTTGCTTTTTTTCATGTTTGCAAACTAACTTTATTGCTATTTTATTTTTGTTGTTTTACTTGGCTGTATGTTGATGATAAAAGATCATAATTAACATGAAAAATTATGCTGCAGTGTCTGGATCTATATTTTATAAGTTTAGCATAGCCCTTTTTGGTGTCTTACAATGTTTTTCTACTTGCATTCAACAGTAGTCTTGCAGTCAGGAGCATTGTATTTGTACAGTTTTGTCAAAACAGTTTTATCTTGAAAAGATTTTTATCTACATTGGTGGAAAACTTTCCATTTAAAATTTTAATGTAATTTCTTGCCTCCCTATTTCAGGCAATGGAGTTTTTCACTGACACTTCCTTGGCAGTTATGTATTTTTCTTATAGTGTAGGTTTTATTTAATAAAATGTAAAGACAAAATCCTTGAAATTAGATATCTTCCTTTTAAATGGATGATGTGAATAGAAGCAAATTGGAAAAAAGTCCATTTATAAAATCATGGAAGTTACTGTTACGTTATGCTGAAAAGCTATGTCTTGGCTAAACATAAAATTGAATTGTTAAGAAAGCATTAAATGTGCTCCAATACATTTTTTAACAGAGGAGTACATTCTTATCTTGATTTAGAAGGATTTATTATCTTTCTTGTAAATAAGGCTGTTATATTTTAGAATAAGCATTAATGCTTGCATAAATGAAGCCTTAAGAGTATCCTAGTAGAGTATATTTTTTGTATACGTTTACCAGGTTAAATGTTCAATGATAGTACAATATACTGGAAAATGGTCCACATGGCTGAAAATCCAGATTATTTTGGTGGTCTTTTCATTATGTTGTGTTTTTTGTTAAAATAGACACAGCCATAGCCTGTTACAGAATTAGTGTATGTACTAAACTACCAATACTATTAAAGTGTACAAATGTACAGAAAACACATAGTAATGCATTAAAAAGAGAAGAAATAATATAAGGAATATCCTTTCTCTTCTGAATGGGAGAAATGGTGTTTTTCTTTCCAGTTGAAATGTTTATGTATTTTATCCAGTGATTTTTTTGTTTTTGTTGATAAATTAGTCAATCACAAGCTTAGGTCCAGGAAAACAGGTTCTCCCACTTCTTCTGTGGCATCAGGAATTTTGTATTTCTGATTTTCAATACCTAGCTTCAGCAGGAAGAGCAGAAAATATCTTACATGCAGTCTAGCTGTGTGAGCAGCTATGATAAGAAATCAAATCACTATTTTCAACTTCCCAAGAGAATGCTCTAATTACCAACCTATCAAAGAACAGATTTATCGTAGCAGCTCCAATCCTCAGGTTTTTTTTTTTTTTTAAACAGCACAGTTATCTACTTCTCCTTTAGAGCTAGCCTATAGAGATAACTTATGTGCATTTTTTATGTTCATAAGGCATTTTACAGTTTGAATTCCATCTATTTTTGGCATACAGGCAATAGTGTGAAATTTGGCCTTTCTTTGTCACTTTCTATTGGTTCCATATATAATGTCTTGCTCAGAGCACTGAGTGTCAGGAATCCCATTCTTTCTACCAGACTATCTCCATGCTTCACAAGAAAAACTGGCCACCATGCTTAGGCTGTGAATTCTATTGTTAAATTTCCTCGCACATGTATGTCTTTTTGTGTATCTGGATCTCATGCATCTCTTTAACTTGACACACGTTAGGTACTAACAAACAAGATTTGTTGAGGCAAGTTCAGGATTTTAGTTACAACTTTCGTACTGAAAAAGAATAAACAGCAGAGATCCTTGTATTAGAGTGCTGAATTGAGTAAATATATGTCAACAGAGAGTTATTTATTTATCTTAGGATTTCTTGGCAATAACTAGGGCTGTGAGGCACCATTTCTGACAAGCAGCCTATTTATTGTAAAGTCCAGGTAATCGTTTAGATGTATATTTAAGCAAAATGATTTTTTCTTCTTATCTGTTATCAGATTGTCTCCTAGAAGAAAGATTTCCCCTTTGAGGTTCTCTAGATCTCTTTATCATTTATTGTTCTGCAGTTTCCTTTCCCCTCATTAAGTAAGAAAAGCAGTCAAACAATATGAATCTTAAGGATTCAAACAGTACGTAGAACAAACTATCAGCTATGCATGTGCATATTTTCTATAGTCTTCTTAGCTCATTAGCATGGGCTTTTCCTGTTAGCCACTGTATGAATAACCCATGGGAAGAAAGTAATTCAGCCTAAAAGTTTATCCATTTTTCTGTAGGTGGTTCTGGGGATTATGCTGGGAAAATGTTCCTGGATCAGCCTTTCATATCCTAATTCACAGTTGGTAATTTTAAATTTCACTCCTATTGCCCCACAAGGTTGAAAAATTCAGTACATGCGAGCAAATAGTGCCTGCTTTTAAAGTAATATTCATTGTGCATCCATACCTTTTCCTGATAGTGAGTAGGAACTGTGTTCAGTTTTCAGCTACACACCATCTGTCCGTTTAGAAAAAGAATATCCTGTCTACAATGATGTAGTCCTCAAGAGATCAGTAGTTCAATTTTATATTCTCTTTTCCTGTAGGAATATTCAAATATGTACTGAGCAAGATGCTGATCTTCACTTCTTTTTTAATATACTTTCCATATCCTCCTCAGAATTCTATTTTCCCTGATTTATTTAATTTTACCTTCACTCCCCTCTTTCTCATAATCTTATGATGATATTTGCTTTGATGAGGATGGATGCTCCTTCACTTGGAGACCAGCTGAAAATGTGTAATGCCAGGAAAGGTTTTCTGGGAGTTTTCAAAAGGCTGCCAGCACTGAAGAGCTGGTTAGCATAACCACCATTGTGTTCTACTGAAGAAGTCACAAAACAGTGACTCTTGAAAATTTACTCTGTGTGGTGAATTCTGAAGCTAAATCCTTTGTTGAACTTAAAATGTTCATGGGCACTTTACTTATGTTTACACAGTTCCCCTAGACCTGTGTAAGAAGAATATCTGCTTTCCTAAAAGACCTTCCTTCTTTCTAAAGGTTAAAAGAAGTCACTGCCAATCTAACATTGTGCACTGGGAAAATAGCTCAGGAAAAGCTATTATTAATTTCTATGGATGAATCTGTGCACATTTTAAAAGATGTTAGTGGCTAAAATTTATAGCAACAGCCAGAGTTGTGTTGATGCTGAGAAAGTATCTTTCATTAAAATCACAGGAAGCAATCAAGAATATTGTTAATTTATCCTTTTGCAACAGTGCAAATGTCAAACTGAGAGTCTGAATTCAGACAGTCCTGTATTCTGGAGTGAAGTTAATTTTTGCAGTTTTGCCTTGCCGTACCTCTAAAACAGACTGCAGAAGCAATGTACTGTAAAAAGAAATCTGACAGACACAGAAGTGTCTTTAAAAGAAGAGGTACTCTTGTGCTATTTGTAGGTATATGTTTTGATAATTAGCAATAAAAGAGAGGGATTCAGATAGGCAAAGACCACATTAAACTAACACTGGTGGAAGAAGAAAACCTGGAGAGCCTAAAGAAGGACCACAGGTCAGCAAGAGAGCACCTGAAGAGCAGTACAGAGGAATTCCAGAGGAGGACCACACACATAATTAGAAGGCTGGAGCACCTCTCCAAGAAGACAAGCTGAGAGAGCTGGGCTTGTTCAGTCTGGGGAAGAGAAGGTTTTGTGGAGAACTCACTGCAGCCTTCTAGTAACTAACAGGGGCCTAGAAAAAAGCCAGAGAGGGGCTTTTTACAAGGGCATGTAGCAGTGATAAAAGGGTCAATAGTTTTAAACTCAAGGTGAGCAAATTTATATTAGATATAAGGGAGAAATTCTTCAGTGTGAGGGAAGTGAGGTATTGGAGTAGACTGGCCAGAGTGGCTGTGGTTGTCCTGTCCTGTGAGTATTCAAACTGGATAGAGCAACCTAATCTAACAGAACGTGTTACTTCCATGACAGGGGAAAAAGTAGGTGATCTTTAAGGTTCTTTTCAACTCAAACCATTCTGTGATTCTATGATGTTATTTTCATGCTTCAACAAAATATTATATCATTGCAGCCATCTTAGAGACGAATTTGCTGAGATGCTTTGTTGCCCAAATATCCTAGGTTTTTGCATACTTTTAAAAACTTATCTAGAACTATGTACATGAATTAGGCATTGTTATTTCCCCAGAAAATAATTGGAATTTTGATGTATATATGTATACTTTTGAATTATCATTAATTAACTTGATAAATCCCTGAGTACTACATACACCATTGGACATTTTGAGGCTTCTCTGTGTTTGATTGTTAAAGTCTTTATCTTGCCAAATACTCATGTCTGAGCAGATATGTACTGATTTTAGTGGAGCTTTCTACACTGGGGTCTACTTGGGCGTGTCAGTGTGCAGCAGAGTACAGGAACTGAAGATAGGATTTAGAGACATTCAATGTCTGGAAACTTTTCACTAAGGAAAGTGAATTCAAGGGAGAAATAATTTGGGCTGATTTAATTCAGCCATTATAAAAGCGATTAAATCAACATGGAGAAATAATAAATTAAAACTTAGCTAAGTTTATGTTTTTGCTACGTTTTGTAAAAGTTGCCCTGAGTGTAGCTAAATCCAGAATACTTCAAAATAAATTATCAATAAAGAAAATGTTAACCTGTAGAGAGAACATCAGAAAAGATGTGAGAACATCCAGGGAAATATGACAAAATGAAGGAGATTTTATTCGTTCCCTACAATGAACAGGAAACTTTAACTGACACGTTTTCTTTTAACTCTTGCATAAATCCATAGAAAAAGACCATGGTACTATTTCAGTGAGCTAAAACACAGACCATGCATGTTGTCCCATTAACCTGCCACTGAAGGGCAGACTAAATGTAAAGTTTTTGGAAAGTATGGTCTTCAGTCCTGGCATTTGAGAAGGTAGGCAACCTTATTTATTAATGGTGCTTAAGCATTTGGGTGCTCCAATTTCTCCATATTCCTTTCTCCCTCAGAAAAATGAATATTTAAGTCTTGGTAGCAGAGCCAGAATAATATATATGATGTCTATGCCCAATGTGTCGTAATTTTTTTTTTAATACATTATGTCACAATTTTTTTTTAATACCTTTGCTCTGAATGTTATTAAAAAGAAAAAAAAAACCATTAACCTATAATTGTTAATGTACTCCCAAAAGTGCTAGATAGAAAAAAATAAGATACATGACTGATGTAAGCATTAAATCGTCTTTGATATTTTGCTCACATATGTGTCTGATCATGAAACTGTTAAAATTAAACACAATTATCTGCAAGACAGCTAGGTTACTTTATAAAATTTAACCTCATTAGTATATTCTTCTTGGATTCTATGTCTCTAAATCTGCATTATGGACTGTCTCTAAATTCCTTGTAAATCTGCGCTCAGCAAAGATTGTGAATTTTTGAGGTTTTCTTATTTGCTGAAAAATAACAGCAGTATCACAGCATTTTCCAGTTTTTTTGTTTGTTTGTTTGTTTTTAAGAAATTTTTTAAAGAAAATCTGTAAGCTTTGCCTCAGTGTTATGTTCCATTAACAGCAATCTTAATGGAAGCATTTTTTCCCCATAGTTGAAATAAAAGTATTGAGATCTTCTAGCATGTATTCCCCGAATACAAGTATTCTGAAAATGTTTTCTGAAGAGTTAGTTTCTATATACTGAGCAGAGGAGCTGTAAGGCAGCGTATACTGCCTGCCTTGATTAAGAAATGAACTGCTCAGTGTTGAACTGCAATGTATCTTTTATGAAAGATGGCTGAGCCATTGTTTTGGTACGACATGTTCTCCATTCTCACTGGTACGGTGAGAATACTCAAAGGTGCAGCGTTTTTTTTGTTGTTGTTGTTTGTTTGTTTTGTTTTTATTTCAGGGTATTTGAAAGATAACAGTGTAAAATCCTCTTTTTATTTTGAAATAAAGCTACTCCTTTTTTGAAGGAGTATAAATTTTAACCTTCAGCTCATCTGAACTGCTTTTGAAACGCTTCTTTATACACTGAAACAGTCCTGGTAAACATATACTGTAAGTATTATCTAAGAAAAACAGCCCTCTAACATTTTTAGAATTAGGTATCTTTTATTTCTTAAAAGCTAATAGCCAAACTAGAAACAGTAAAGATGTCCACGTTTCAATGAAATATATTTCATAAATTAGCTTATCATTGCACTGATTTAGCATGCCTAGCAGGTGAAAGACAAAAACATGTGTTATCTTCCCTAGGGAACCTTCAATGAATGTCATTCTAGCTTCATATGTCTTTCTTCTCTCTCCTTCTTGAACTGATATAAAATTCTAATGTGTGCCCTCTGGTTCCATCTTCATTGAAATCTAGCAAAACCGCTGAAGGTAAGATAGTGGCAATGGTGCATGAAAAAAGGGAAAAGGAATACAGTGATTCATAGCATACTTGAAGAAAGTTGCAGTTGTTAACAGCACCACTTTTGTATGTAGACAGGTTAAAATGTGTCATATATCAGTGTTAAAAATAAAGCTATTCATCTTGGCTATTTTCTTAAAGTTCAGAAAAAAAGGCAGTAAAATGTGTGCCATATGTGTCTTTAAAAATTATTTCACATTTCTGAAATCAAGCTAATTTGAAGGTAGCAATAGTGCAGGCAGAACTTTTAGATGACTGTGCTTCTATAATTTCTGTAGTTTGTAATAGTGATTGCCCTTTGTTGAAAAGCTTCTGCATGTTTTCAATTGTCTTTTATCCATGAACATCCAAGTTAGTAACATACTGGGACAATCTTTATTTTCATTGCTCATTTCATCAATAATGGAAATCATCATTTAAAGTAGTCATGGAAAACACCCAATGGATCATCATGTTCAAAGATTGTTCTGTAATTTAATAAATTTGTTCAATTAAAATAGAAAATGTAACCAAATAAGGCAAAATGATTCTGTTAAATCTTGAGCAAATCAGTAGCAGAAAATTAAATGAAAAGCATGTTGTTGCTCTTATTTCCCCACATTTGCAGTACTGAAAATGAAGGCAGCATTAAAGAGTAACCTAGAAATAAAATACTAAACCAAATGCTTAAATCCTACTCTGAAAAGTGAGAGAAATATGCTGTTGCATTGAATATGTCAAAGCAGCAGAGTCTTGACTAAAGATATGACAGACCATCTTGTCTTTACTAGGCCAGTACATTGTTTGCAGAAGTCAGTAGGTCCATTTTCTTTCATAGCTAGAATTATAACAAGAAAGCATTCTGAGTCACACTGTACAAACACATACCCATGGAAATAAGAACTCACTGGGGCAGCTGCCATGAACTTGGAAGGAATGTATATGAGTGCATGCTCACAGGAAGGATTCTGACTTGGTGTATTAGATAATGGACTCAAACAGACGTCATGGAAAGCTGAATGAGTAAAGCCATGTGCAGCACTTTGAAAATGTAACAATGAGCACGTCAGGGGAGTGGAAAATCACTGACTTCAAAGAGGCAACATCATTCTACACAATTCATCTTCTTCAACCCCTCAAGTTCTTAAATCTACAGCTCACAAATGCACAAGCTGTTTATTTGTATTTCTTTTCCTTTGCTTTTTGCAGTTATTTGTGAAAAGACAAGGATAACTTCTAGACAGTAAATCACTGTAAAACCATTCTATTTTTAAATTACTCGTGACCATACACAAACCACTGCCACCTAGCTAGCTCTCACACAGTGTTTTGAAATAACTCTAAAAAGATGGAATTCTGGAGACAAATATTTTGATTAAGGGTACTTTCATTGATTCATCAAGCTTTAAATCAGGGTATAACATTTTTCTTCAATAAATACTTGAAGAATAAAAGAGGAATATAAATTATACTGCCTGCAGAAAGTAGAGGATTAATGTTTTTGACAAGCCTGAGAATCCAGTGTCTGCAGAGCACAACTTTCTTCATTTTCAGATTAGAAATGAAATAACAGTGCAATTAGTCTTTTCATAATGGTGTTTTTTCTGAGATTGTTGACCTGATGTTTGTGGAGCATATAGTCCACAAGCCAGTAAAGCAAAAGGAACAAAACTCTAAGTGTGAAGGTCTTGAGTCACCAAAGCCATTAAGCAAGTCCACAGTTTGTAGTGGTAAATGGAGGAATAATCCTGTTGCACTTCAGTGTGACGATTTATGTGCTTGAAATTAAGCACGTTTTACAGATTAGGGCTTTAGTTATTGGTTTTGTCAGTTAAGGTACTGTGACTTTTCACTGAGTGTTTTGGGCCAAATGTTTTAAAACTAGCAACTGGTAATAAAATGTGTTCTTTATAAGATGACATGTCTTTATTTCGTATTGAAAAGACACATAAGTATTTTATTTTAATCTCTTGTATACTTAAAAAAGCAATTGCTTCATCAGTGGACAATTGGCTCAGATGTAAAGCAGATTTTCAATAGGTAAGAACAGAGGGCATGAAAACAGTAAAGAACTTGCATATTTTTATGTGAGGAAAACCAAGTAAGTAAATTTTCAATTAATGTTTAAAAAAATCCAGTATATTTGGAGGCACACACTCCATACTTGTTAGATTAGAGATTCTGAATAACTGGTAATGGATTCAAGCATTCAGCTAAATAAAGCTGCATTACTCATAAGCATATGTAGCTTCATATTCAAATGTAGAAAATCCATTTAAGCTCTAGCCCTTAGTTCTTCATTCATGAGATGATACCTTTATAGCAAAAGCAAATAAGTAAAAAGTTTCTTTTACCCCAAATTAAAAAAAAAAAACATTTTTAAAATACAAGTTCGAAGTTAGTCTTCCACAGATAGCCAATTAAATTATGCTAAAAATGACATTTTTAATTAAACACCAAGGTAAGCATAAATGGATTTCAAAATAATTAATCAAACATCAAAAAATTGAAACCTTTTTCTGCTTGAGCAGCAGAAATGAAAGAACCAGTCTTCAGGTCTCATAGAGATTCAATCTAATTTAATTCTCTGTCTTCTCTAAATAAACATTCCTAAAACCTTTTTTTCATCTGGGGGAATAAGGATGAGAGGGGTAATCAATATTTCTAGCATTTTAATTAAAACCGTTAGTGGAATAAATCCATTTAATTATCAGTTAATGAAATACAAGGTCATTTACCTGACAGGAACTTTGAAGGTGGATTACTAGCTGGAATAAAGTAGAAGAACCCAATGTCACAGCCATTTAGCTTCTGTCAAATTTAAGGTTAAAATCCTTTTAGACTGTTTAACCTATTCTCTACCACTTTCTATTATGTATGCCAATTGGCAAGAAGAAATACATGATCAAAACGTATCTATCTTTGGTTTTTCTCCAAAGTTTCCACTAAGTTTCTATAATTTCTTTTCCATCTTTTTTCTTAAAAAAATGCAAAATGCAAATAAAATACACTGCTCCACATGAATCCTGGTGTATTTCCACTTACTGCAGAAGGTGTCCTTCTTGAATCGTTAGCATACTGTGCTTGAACTTTGGTAGGAAATTATTAGCAAGTAAACAAACTAAACATAAATGTAACTGGTAAATATAGTTGCTGATAAGAAATATTTAGTTTCTGTATTTTTTATGTATTGTGGAGAAAGATTAATTACTGGAGAGGATTTTAAGGCTCATGTTCTTATACATGTTAGAAGGAAAAAAGAAATGCAGAGTTCTCTGTGAGTATGGCAGCAAACTTCCCATGCTCTTTGCATGTCTCAGTGTGGTAGCAAAAGTCCTGCCAGAGATACAAGTAGTGAATGTCAGTATTAGCAAGCAGCAAGATAGCTCTTTCTGGTATTCTCAGACAATCATGCAAGCACAGGAGAAAAATCTGCATTTAGGTGTGGACTGTTCCTACTTTGTGATAGAATTATGAATCTAATTAGACTGGATTATATCATATTGGAATCATACACTCACAGAAAGCTACATATTATGCTTATTGGAATAAACAATTGTTTTTAATGTTCCAGTGTCTTCTACGTTATGACAATTTAAGTTTAAAAAAATAAAATGTATGTTTTCAAATTTGGTTTAGTGACTTAAAATAGCAATTGCATTCTCATATGCACTTATATTTGGCTTTTGTAAGCTGAAGTCAAGTTGAACCAAATTGCTCATAAACCTCCATGAAACAAAAATAATTGTTACCTTTTCATTTCAAAAAGGATGCTATATATATGTCCATAGTGTAACAAAATTTATTGCTCCCAACAGTAAGACGTTGAGCGTTGTGTATCATGTTTTTCTTTCAATAATTACATTAGTGTTCCAGGAATGTTTAAAGACATTCTTTAGAACACGTCAAACAGTGTGGTCCAAGACTGCTCATAACTTCACTGTGGCAATGGCAAGTAATGAACTATAGACAAGAGAGGCAAAGTTTAGTATTTTTTATTAGACTATCTGTTAGAATCAGGAAAAGAACAAAAAGCTTAAGGGATGGCTTTCAGTACTAAGTTATGTAGTGATCACTAAGGTAGCTGTGACCCTGCTGTCTGCAATCGTCTGTGTCCAGGTTACAGGAAACTTCTAGCTACAAGTAAAGAGGTTGTTGGGGTGGCAGCTAGTACAGGAAGGCAAAACATGCTTCCCACACTGAACAAAAGAGCTCCAACCCTTCCTTCTTGCAGTGACACTGGAGAACCAAGGCTGACATTTTGAGTTCCAGCAGAAGTTATTAACCAAACCTTGGCTGTTCTCTGTTTTCCTTGTGATAAAAGGCACATCCTTAGAGTAGTAGAACTCACCTTTTCCTATAAGTGCTGCTAGACCTTGACTCCTCTGCACTTCCTTTCAATCTTTTCTTTGTTTGCATACTCTGTATCCTGATAGTTACAGCTACAGTATGTATTCTTTCCTGTAAAAATATATGGAATGTTAGTAACATTAATCTTTGAAATTACAAATTCATATACTTTTCCTGTCAAATGATTTGAAGGAGCATATTTTGCTTGAATCAGAAGGTAAGAAAACCATCACTGAGTTTGACAGAACAGAACCCAACCTTAATTTTCTAGGTTTAGCCTATTATTTTGAAGGTACTAGAAAAGCAAAACTCCACCTTTTACAATATCATGAGTACAGTGCACTTCTGCAGCAGAAATGCCAAGTCGTGGCTTGAAATAGTGATTGAGCACCTGGTGGGAAGGGCCAACCCAGGGGAACTCAGGTGCATGCAATGCATCTGAGCAACCAGAAGGGGGTGGAGCCAATATCCACCCCTTCCCAGACCTCATGTAAGTGTTGGCAGTGGAGGAAAAAGGTATCTTGCTGGAGTTTCTTATGCATCTGAAACCTTCTGAAGGTAAGCAGCTTCTTTTGTTTGTTCTGTGCCCATAACTGTTGTATTTGATCAAGTCCTCGCTTGCTGTAGTGGAGTTCCTTACTACTCCGCTGTCATTGCTGTGCTTTCCATTGTGTTATAGTGTAACTTCGTTCCCTGTGTAATTATGATTTTAGTCCTAAAGCTTTTATACAACTGTTTAATGAAGAATCATTCTAGTGAAAAACCTCATAATGCCTGTTATTCTGACCACTTTGAATCTCCTATATTAAAAATAATGACTTAAGAATTGCTTCTTTGTGTTATTATATGCTATGTAAGTCTTTTGCTGTGCTGAGTCTATGTTAAGCCAGACATTTCTCAATAAGAATCTGAAGACTTTTTCATAAGGAAACCTTGAAATGATTGCACAGATAAATGAAGAACTAATTTAAATGTAGTAGAACTTTCACTTTTTGTTGTTTTGTTTTGACACTATGAGGCAGCATGTTTATTTTAACTATGTGGGGTCAGGTCTAACAAAGAGTATTCTATTTGTGAAATCTTTCTTCCTAACTTCACGCTTGTGCATAGTAGTACAGCCAACTGAGAGAGCAATCAAAAAGTCTTTGTTGCTGAAACTTGACAGCATTGCAGAAGGTTTTAGCAATGAAAATTAGTTTCTCACTATATTCTTCTGTTGTCCCCATTGCCTAGCTAGGTAGGACCAGCTATTTCACTTGTTGCACTGAAGAGCTGAGGATGGTTTTCTGATGAGTATATAAATAAGCTGGCCTTTTGCAGAGTTGCTGCATGTTTTGCTGTGTTTCCAGTAGGCCAAGGGTTTCTATGGTTTCTGAACCACTGTGTGATTGACACACTACTGGTTTTCCACTGCAGGATGAGGCATCTTAATTCCCGAGATGCTGTTTAGACTATTTTTAAGAACTTTCCTCATATATTTTATACCTATTTCTTTGTTACTATGTGAATAAAAATATTAGTTAAACTCAAAAAAGTGAATGACAAAATAGTTCTGTGGTCAGACTTAAGACTTAGTATTGTCAAAATCACTGTTTTTGAAGTATTGCCACATTGCTTTATGGAAACAATAGTTTCCTGATCACTGTAGGTAACTCGAATGGAAAACAGGACAGATTTGACTCTTTGTTGTTTTGCAAAATTAAAAGTATGGTGAATTCAAATGCATATCAGAAGACGTATTCAATGAATTATTCTTCAGTGGTAATATTCTTAATTTCATAGTGAACTCTCAAAACTCTGCAAAATGTCCTGCAGAATCCCATGAAATCTGGCGAACTGCACCAAAAAGATCTGGTATTTTTAGCTAGAAGCGTCATAGATTCAGTATCTGGGAAGTCTTGTGTATAAGAAGCATATCTGTATCTCAGGAATATGAAACATAATGTAGAATTTACTCCCGTGGATAAAAAGTGCTTAAATTTGATAAAGTAAATTCCATTTTCATGTTTATTTTCTGAAAACTATCTTTCATTTAACTCGGAGAAATAAGCAAAAGACTGAATTGACATTGATATGGTTGTTCTAGAAGCTTCATAAATTCTAACTGAAGGGCATATTCTTTTCTCTGCGCATGTCTGAGATCTGCAGATATTTGGATGCAATATGAATACAGTATATACTCCTTTAAGACTGTCCATTCTTTCAATGCCAAATGCAGTGGAGGGTTGGAACATGGAAAAATTGTAGAAATAGGACTAGATTTCAGCTGACTCTATTATTCAAGCCATCACATTCAAAATCTTATTAGGAGAATTGCAGAGCAGTAATTAATATATGTTTCACCTTTACGTATTGACAGTGGAACACTGGAAATCTAAAAGCGAGTGGTTAAGAAATCTTTGTGTTAATAATGAGGCTATAGAAATGGAACTTAACATATTTAAAGCAAAGCTGTCAGGATCAGGCAGGTAATTCATAACGGGGGGAAGGATTAGGGAGACAAAGGTATCTTTATATTGTTTGGAAATGTATTTTGAAAGAAATTGAGGTTAAATTTTATTTAATGAAGGATTTTGAAATCAGAGCTCTGCACCATTTAATCTCACAAGCTTGTGCAAAGTTCTGTATGCTAGGTATGTCTGGGAGCATGCTATACTTATAAATAAGAATTTATAATTCAGATGGATAGTTAAATAACCAGAGTAATAAAGACATTGCCTGTATCAGAGAAATACTCCTGTGTTTGGTTGAAAGCTAGAGTGTAGCTGCACTTGTAGAAGCTCCATAAGGACATGAGTTAAACACCAACAACTGGGACCTGCCATGCAAAAGGGCTGGTTTTGACCTAATCCAGTTATTTCACTACGGCTCCCTGGTGACTTGAATTCACAGATGTGATGATGCCCAGTAGTGGGATTTGTGATACAGTTGGTATAGTAGAATGTTTCAGAGGATCAGGCTAGTTCTTGAGGATGTTCAAGAAGACATTCCGTTCATGATTGCAGATCTGTTTCTTACTTGCTGAGGGGAGCAGTGTTATGTTAAAATGTTATGTGCTAAATAAAGCAAGCATGATGGGAAACAAAGCTAGAACTTATGATAGGGCATTTATTTTTTTTTTTTTTAATGCCAGCTTTGAAAAAAAACTGTCCTGAGCAATGTATTTGATTACAACTGAACTATCTTCATTCATAAGGCAAATGTTTATACATACTTGCATACAAACATATATACATACACATTTTAGATGAATTTTCAAGTATGTAAGGTTTTTCCCACATTCTTAAGAAAACTTCATCATTTCAAACAGAGTAGATAAATTTATATGTACTTCTTTTCTTACAATGCATTGTGATGTATTTAAAGAAAAAATGGATTGTATGATTTATAGTCTTGGAAAAAATGTAACATAGTCATAACTTTGCAGTTTTTGTGATGCATGAAGATCAGATTTTTAAATGTTGGTTAATGCTTTACTAATTAAAGTGTGCATGTTAATTAAAGCAGAGGCTAATGTTAATTACCTATATTAATGGAATCTCATGTAGCACCTGCCTGAAGCAATGGGTTCAATTTTCAAAATATCTCAATTAAGGCTGAAACTTTTGATTTGCATCTAGTAGGGTTTCAATTAACTGCATTGCAAACTTAAATAACACACTTAAAGGGATAATATCACCAATCACATGAGCACAGTGGAATTGCTTGGTTCAATTATTGACTCTGGCTATGAGTGCTTTCACAGTTGTAGGTAGGTAAGTACTATGGTATTGGTAAGTGATTATTGTCAGGGGCTTTCATCATTTCAGTGGCTCATGTAAGAGAGATGCTAAATTTCTGTACTTGGATCTCATTGCAATGCCATTGTTGATGGAAAGAAACATTGAATGTGAGCAAATATCATCCTGTGTTTAATGGTGAAGATTCAGTTTGTTCCTCTAAAACAATGACCACTATTCCATGGCATGGTAAGGCTTTTTGTCAAATGGGAAAGCAGCATTTGTGATAAAGGGAACGATGTTACTTCTCAGCCAAGCCAAGAGATGTGATTGTATTCCCAATCTCTGTTTCAGTCACCACAGCACTATGTGTTGACATAGGAGCTTTTAATGAGCAGCTTCAGGAAGCGATTAACAAAGCACTAGAAATAGATGCAATCATGCTGATTGGAAATCCTACCTAAGCTCCATAAACAAGACCATAATGTCCTGCAACCATATGACTTTCTGTGGTAATTATTGTTGATGGCTCCAGACTGAACTTCTGATCTAAACCTGCTCCAGTAAGATATTGATGGTTCAGTTATAATGAAACTAAGCTCAAAAGCATGGTAATTTTTGCTGCTTTGTACACACAGTTGAAGAATGAATGTGAGGTTCTATGGTAGGATCCAAACTGCTTCATACATGTAATGTGGCAGTATCTCCAAGAGTAGTTTCTGTGTTCTGTAATAAATAGCTACAATACAGTCCATTTTTCAGTTATGCTTGGCAAAGGTAATTTGGTTAGCCTGAGCTATATTATCAGCTCCTCTCACCTGCATCTGTGTATTTTCCTGCTGAAAAATATCCTTAGACATTAGACCTTCCCATTACACTGGTATGACTACCTGTATAAGGGACTCACTGTGTCTATTAAAAACTGTAATATTTTGCTGTAGTACACAAGCTTAATGCTTCCTCTTCAATTAATGCTCTGAAAAAGCAAAAAACCTACCTAGTGTTAATCTGTTTTCATAGAATTTCTGTAATTTGAAATAAACTCTTTTATCAAAATATTGAGAACTTTGTTTTAAAATATTTTAATAACCTTTGACTGTTCAGAATATTACCTCTCATAGTTCTGGATTAATCAAAATGTTAAGATTTCTGTTGTTCCTTCAACTTCTAAGGAGACGTTAACCCACATCATGTTGTAAGGTTGTTACGTGGTTTAGATATCACCCATTTTACTGCTGGAAACAAATCAGCGTTTGATCAGAATTAGAATGCCCAGGATTCCACTTTATACTGTGAAGTTTTTGTCATATCAGCTAGACTTCCTAGTATTATCTGAAGGAAAAAACACGGCACTGGGCAATTATACAGTCAATTATTATACACGTCATATTTACATCTTTGCATCTTGAAAGTGTGATTTTTTTTTTTTTTGTAATTCTCAGTCTGTTCCAGACTGTTCCAGACTCCCTTTCCTTTTTGAAATTAAAGCTTTGTTCATATACACTTAAATTTTTATCTAATTAAAAGTAAAAATATCCAGTATCTTCTGCTTATAGGGCTGCTTTTGGCCTAGAATACAGTAAGAATAAATCTTCTACGTTCGTAAACTCATGTACATTCTAAGTGAAAAATGGTACAGTGCCAAACCAGCAGTATGTTATGTAATGATCAAGTCTTTGAAGAAAATCTGTTGAAATCATTGTATTTACGAGATTTACTGAGTTTAGTTCTCTCTGGGTATCAGTTGGCCCAAAGGCACTTAGCCAATTAAGGCTATTGGAAAAAAATGAAAGCAATCCAACTTGAATCGTTCTGAAATGGTGTTCTTTAACACCATTTACATTGGTTGTTGTGTACTACAATTAGTAGATTCATGATATTGTTTTCAGTTTGTTTTTTTTGTTTGTTTGTTTAGTGGGGTCTTTTTATAATGCATGAGAGAAAGTTGTTAAAATTACTAAGTAATATTAAATAAGAAAAGCATCCCAAACAATGTGATTCTGTAGTACCATTTTATTATGAAAAAGAAGGTTATGCAAACTGGGACAGATTAGTATTAGTGGTGATGTGAAAGGTACACACGTGAAGTGCTTATTCATACAGCATATATTCACATGTTGCAGATACTCCCTTAATGTTTGCTTTATATGTAAGTCAGGACATTCATGCTGTGTCTGAATAAGCAAAGCAGGTTTGGGCCCAGAGTCGTGGTGAGTTTATAATGGAGGTCTTGAGGAAAATAAAACAACCTAACTGCATAGAATTGGATGCAGTCTGTTATTCTGCAATGTTTTCAACAAAAATGGCAGGAACAAATTAGCTGAGATGCATTACATAGATGCAGGCTAAAATGTGTGGTCACTTTTAAAAAAGGGTTCATAAGTTTCTTGCATCATAAGACTCAGTTGTGCAGTCTTTGCTCTCCAAAATTCTGTTTTTCTGTTATGGAAAACTTTCTTAGACATAATATCTAAAAAACTTGAATACAGTTATTGGCATTTCTTTTAAAGTTATTTTCAGAAGTTTATGCAGGAAAGGTAGATGTCAATCAAAATTTACCTTATGGTGCTGAGGTAAAAGGTTGCCATTAAGTTTTGTCCTGGTAATGTAATAGGGTTATTTTAGAATCCTAGTCAAAGTAATGTGTTTAATACCCTTTTGTAAAAGGCATCATTTAACAACAACAAAAAAAACCCATATTTTTATTATTAAAAAAGAGATGTCACTGTTGTTATATTTAGGGCTTTAATTGTTCTCTTACTTTCTCTTAGCCCTGAATAGTCCCCTACTTGTGTGCATCATATCTTAATATTTTGTATGTGTATATATAAACTGAAGTTTTAAAAAATGATTTTATTACATCTGTTTTTACTGCATGTTGCTGCCTGTCTCCAGAGGCATACTGCATTTTTATTTTCAAGTAAATTTATATTAGTTACAGTCTCCAGCTGTTTTAGATATAGGATCATTTCCTGTTGGTACAGTTTCCAGGACAATTCTCCTTTTTTCTTCTCAGAAGAATGAGAAATTTAATTTAACAAAGACATCCTATAATTGTCTTTGTATCTAGCAAGGTATCTAGTAATCTAAATATTTTATTTTATTTAAAACATCTGTCTACATAATATCATTTGACTATACAAGCCTGTATCAGCCTTCTGAAAGACAGCTGCTGCTACTTTTATTTAATTTATAAGAGACCAACAAAATTGCTCCTTAAGATAAAACCCGTCTGCCACTGAGTAACATATGAAAAAGTTTGCAAGATGAAAATTGCTTGCATTTACAGTTTTTTGGTTTGTTTTTTTTTTTCGTTGTTGTTGTTGTTGTTTTTGTTTTTTTTTTTTTTTTTTTTTTTCTTTCCCCAGATTTAGAAGCATCATTTCTCCCTTTTCTTCTGCTGCCTCCCCCTCCCTCCCCCCCAAAAAACCCACTATGGAAACATAAGAGATTTAAATATACATTTATTATTTTTTTTAGAAGCTCATTTTATTAAGATTGAAGGTACATTTCTTTTTAAGATTGAATGCAAACTAGAATTGCGTTTTAATTGCTAACTTGTGGGATCTTTTTTATCTCCTGCTATCTTCATTTACACAAACATTTGGTGCAAATTATAGTGCTCAGAATTTCCATGCTGTTTTTCAGAAAATATATAGAAAAATTGATAATGTCAGTATAGGTCTCTATCTGTTTTTTGTTGCAAAGCTTTGTTTGCAATGATTCCTTTATGTGAACTGTGTCTTTGCAGGAAGCAACTGATACTGAAAACAAAATATGTAATACCTAGTATCAAATTAGGTGCAGTAGCCATCCTAGGAAGACAGGCATAAACTTGCCTTATTTAACCATTCTATAGAATGATTACCTTTTCCAGCAAAGAAATCAAAATACTTCTTTTTGGGGAACTAAGAGTATGAAAGGAAAATGTTTATGGTTCCCTACTGGCACAGTTATGATTGACAGAAAAAACTAACATGTATGCCACATGAGACATCTTATTCAGGAACTTTCAGGAGGGTAGTAAATTGGTGTTGGCACAAACACCAAAAAAAAAAAAAAAAAAAAAAAGACTTGATTCAGCAGTTTTCAATTCTAAATCCCCAAGCTCCAAGGAAAGAAGTAAATATTCATCAAATGATCAAAATTTATATTGATTTTTATTCTGCATTAGCAGCTCAAAGTTGAGATTCTTGACAGGGTGGATGTCGGTTTGAATGATTCTCTTTGAAATAAGGATACAGCCACTGGGCTGAGTGCTACCGTGCATTCCTGAACTGCAGGAAAAGCCTATTAGAACCCTAGGAAGCTAAATTTTTTAGAGATTGTATAAAGGCATGCTTGTTCTGTACTGTTTTGATAACTAAATTGTTGTTATTAGTATGTAAAGCAATTCTTATTCCTGCTTTACCCCATCCTTTCTATTATCATCTAGACAACTTTTCAATAAACTTCAAAGGCAAACTGTGGTTCATTCACTGCAGTAACTGAGTTAATATCAATACTTCCCAGAGTAAGTGTATTTTATAGTGAAGTGCTAGCCTGGCAGGGCAAAGGAAGCAGAGATTGTATCTTTACATTACACGTCTTTAATTTCGCAGTTTCTGCCAGGGAGTAAATAAAGATCTTGGGGGAGGCTGTGGGGAAAGAAGGGAGAAATTCCAGGGAAAAAGAATGTGAATGCAGCACTGAAACACAACTTGATGACTGTGATTACTGAGCTCACTGATTTAATGAGAAGGTCTGTATTAGTATGAAATAGAAAAATCATAAACATCACCTGTAATCAACAGGATTATAACTGAATCTCAGACCCCAGCAAAAGTAAATAAGTGTTAGTGTCATTTTTTAACAAACTTAACTTGTCCTTTCATTTTCAATATTTTTATCTTCATTAGTATACTGCTGCACTATTCTTTAAAAGTATCTCAGCTTGCATTAACATAAGATTCATTGTCATAAAGCAGAAGAAGAGAATAGTATGTGCATGTTTGGGTGGTGGGGAGTGTCAAAGAGAAAGCAAAATGAGACTAAAATACTGTAACTATCAAAGCGTTAACAAATTTCCCAAATGTCCCAGGTGCTTACAATTCGGCAAACATCTTTAACAACATAGCTTTAAAATTAAATTTTACAAATGTTATGGGTAATGCTTTAATAGTATGCAAATTGCAATGTAGTCAGTAGTGGCAAAGCTGACCTCTCAGCAATACAAATATTTTACATTTAAAACAGTTATCTTTTCACAGTTCCTTCTACTTCAGTAGGTGTCAGGTGCTTCCAGAGGCTTCTCATCTAAGGGTCATAAATAAGCTCAAAGGAGATGCAGTCTGTGTTTGCTTTTTATATGTGGCAAGGTAACTGCATGGATCAGTACATTAAACTATATAATTTGCTGTTGCTATAGTTATTTCCAGTCTTTACTAATTTTTTAACTTCCTCAAATTATTTTGCAAACTTTCAGTTTTGAATTTTCCTCAAAAAAATAAAAATCAGAAAAGCATTTCATGGCTTTTGTTAAGTACATTAAGTACGTAGATTTTATTCACTTTCATAGTCTAATGGCCTTCCTTAATCTTGAAGGGAAAAAGTCCTTTTTTTTGTTTGCTTAATTTTTCATTGTTAGCAGCTGAATGCATTAAAAAGTCAGAAAAATATTACTTCCCCTAGAGAGAAAAAGTGTTCTTTTTTTTTTTTTTATAGTTAGAAAACATTTCCTCTCTAGGGTTAATAAAACAATCAATAGGAGTATATCGTAGGCATGAAGATAGTCCCCTTCAATTTCAGAGGAAGTCAGATGAGCATTCAGTGACAGTCTTCAAGGTACAGTCTGTATGAGTTTGGACTTGAAAATGTTTGACTCAAAATCATGAATCAAAAGGAGAAAGGGAGACTTTAGCTTGAATTTTTTTCAATTTTGTGTGTCACTATGTACAGGGGGACAAGCTATTAAAATATTTGTTATGATTAATTTAATAAATATCAAACACTTGTCAAGCATGTAGAAGTTTAAAATGCAGCTACTTGAAAAAATTTCAAAATGTTAAGGCTTAAATTAATTTCATCACCATGTAATAAGCTCACAAAATATGCAGTGTAACGTATATTTTCTCTAATACAGCATCATTTTGCTACTCATTGCCGAATTTTATGTAGGTATCTTTCAGCATGATGAGAAACAGTAATGTGCAAAAATCTGTTTATTAAGAAATGTTGAAACATGAAACAGGAATAATGTAACAGTGTGGTAAATGTACACAGTTTGCTTCAAAAGTAACGCCTTCTATTTATTTCCATGGGAATTACTACAGATACAAAGTACACCATAACGCTATTTGAGAAAGCAAATTCTCAACTACAAAACACTTTTTCTTTCTTTTTTTTTTTTTTTTGTTTTTGTATAGTCACCACCATTAATTATGCATTTTTGCCAGCAATGAACAAAAGCCTTGGTGCCATGCTGATAGACCCACTGTTACTGTTGCCACTGCTGAAATACACCAGCCACTGTCTCTGTGTGCTCATACCAACTGTTTGGTCTTCATAAATATTCAGCAAGTGTTGATAAATGTCGATAAATGTCACTGGGAGCCATTTTTTCTTCTCATGAAGAAATTCAATTGCACACCTCTACTTCCTGCACACTTCCGGTTCAGATGCCATTTTGTCAGACTATCCCTCTGCTGTCATCTGTTGCACAGAAACAAAATGTATCAAAGTATTTGCTGGAAGGTTAAACTTCTACTGCCAACATTATCCATCTCTGGCATTGTGGGCCAACATAATGAAACAGGAGGTATTACTTTTGGAGCAACCCTTGTAATTACAAGTCAATGTTTGCTGTCAAAGTAACATCAGATTTATGCACTGTAAGTTTAAAAGAATAATTGCCTTATATTTATTTCAAAATAAGTGGATAAGTTATACAATAATTTCAAGTATCTTGGAAGCCACCATTATTCATTGGGATTCTCTTCACTTGTCAGTAAAGCTCCCACCAGAGAGAAATGATTCCTCCAAAATATGCACAAAGTAGACCTCTGTGAAAAGTTATGAAGAAAAAAGGCCATCATGTTTCTGACGTGAGCTCAGACTTCCTGTGGCGTGCTGGCTGTTTTTTCCCTAGGAGGTTTTGGTTTTGCAAGAAACTTTTCTCATTATTTTTAGAAATGACCTATGAGCCCATCACTGCAAGGCTGGGGGAAGAGGAAGATGAATGATCCCATGCAAGATAAAATCCAGAGTGTTTACTGTCTGGAATTTTGAACTTGTGTGCCTTCAACCTTAAGAGTTGCCCTTTTGAATGCCCAGGCCTACTGACCTAGTCAGATGTGTGGCCTATGTGTGGCTAGGGGAACATCAGATTATGAAGAATTTGCACTGATTTTAAGCCACTTCATTATTCTAACAGCGAATGGTAGGACTGTGCAAATAATGGAGATTTTAATTAAGTAAGATTAAGTTCGAAATTTTAGCACACTGATAAAGACTTTCAGCATTTGATTAGTCTTTCCACTCCCTGACTACTTGGGGGTCTTGAGGTTGACCTGGGAAAGTGTTCAACCTTGATATTAAAAATAGGATTTCTGTGTTCTGACCTTCCCCCAACAAATTGTTGGCTTACTGAGCTGGAGAAAAAAAAAAAAAAAAAAAAAATCCAGACAAAATGTATTAATAAATTGTTATTTTAATAGAACAACTTTAACAGGGCTTGTAGGGCTGGGACTGCTGGGGGCTTCTGATTCTGGTGGCATTCTGAGTGGTGTCACTGAAGAAGGCTGGAATGCGTATGGCAGTTCTGATGAAATTACAACACTCTAACCATTGTATTGATGTCTTCAGAAGGATGAGTCTTTGTTAATTGGTATCTTGCTGGTTCTTAGCAAGAAACTATTTCGTCATCCCTCTCTATGTGAGCTTCCTTGTTAGAGCAAACCTATTCTCCACCTGATCCCTGACCATTGCAAACCCCTTTTTATCTGTTTTGCAGATCTGCAAAATAACAACAAAAAAAGTACTAAAAGATACCGTCCATTGTTCAATTTTCGTTCTTACTAGGATTTCTTTTTAATTCACAACTTTGGGATGCTATTGTCAGAAACTATTCACAGTCCTAGAAGTCTCATGAGAGATTATTCCTTTCATACTTTCCTTTAATGCTTTTTGGTATTTATGATAAAAGAAACAATTCTGGATCAACAACTGAGATCCGTTTGATGCACAAGATATATGACACTTCTGTAGTGTATTTAATTTTACACTGAACAGAACCAAAGGCAGAGGGCAGTCAGGAATTAGACACCAAAGGTCCAGATTTGAAATTAGCAGTGTGATGTGGACACCTCCATGGATTTGGTCAGACAATGCTGCTTAGGCCACATTACTGATTTCAGTTTGCACTCCCCAGGCCTGAAGTCACAGGTCATGTTCTTACCCTTTAAAACAAAACAGCAAAAAAATTTTTTTTTAAATCTCTATTTCTGAAAGGCAAGGGAAACCCTGCAAAAAATGTACTGCTTTTTGTCCTTGATATTGTTTCTGATGGCTTTGGGAACTGCCTTAGAAGGCAGTCCTGTCTTGCTCTAACACAGCCCTAGTCTAAAATTTCATCTTATGCCTCCTGTGGGCAAGCATAAAATTCACAGTAATGTTACCGGTGGTGTTTAAACTCCACAAGGACTTTAAGTACTTCAATAAGAAAGAACAATGTTTCCTTATAATTTTGTTGTTTTTTAATGTGTGTGGAGGTTTCACATTGTTGTAATTGTAGTTTCATCACTTGAAAAACATAGTGATGAAGTTATTACTGATATAAAAGCATTTCTGAGATTTAGCAAAGTGTTTTTATTGTCATAAGACTTTACCTGGTAACAGGCACACCCTGATTAACAGAATTAATTTCCTGCATGATCAAAGCACAGTGTGTCCTTTGTAATAGGACTATCAGACGTTTGGCTTTCATAAACACATCTCACAATATAGGATTATTTTTTAATCTGATTTCAGTCCTGAAGAGAGTGTGCAAATGAAGGATGTGAAAGGTAGAAAAACTGAAGGCAGAAAGGGTGACACACTGAGGAAGAAGTAAACTGCAGCAAGGTCTCTGTTTAAATTTTGCGGAGGAAGAAATGAGGGGGGAAAAAAAAAGCCCTGAACAACAGATATTTGTTTCACAATGTCAGATAAACTTGGAAGTCCTGCTTCTACCCAAAGTGTTTTGAGCAATGGAAGATGTGCTGTCTCACTGTGGGGATGGAGATGTACAAGTCTGTACAGTCTTTGGTCAGATTCTTGCCTGGCAAAGAACTCTTTCTGTCAGCCATATCTCTGTGGGAAATGTGCTCTGTACTTGATATCATTTTATTCAGTAGCTGCACTGAAAACAGTCAGTTTCATGTTCTGTAACTGTACCTTGTCTACAAATTTATAAAGTGGACATATAGCCAGAAAAATGTGACAGAAAATAGGAGAAAAAAAAAAGCTTGAATGCAGATATGACCATATGAGTGTTACTGTCATCAACTTATTTCTACTAAGGAATTACTCCTAATTCTGTGTGTGGATATAAATAACAAGAATATGAAGAGTGTTCAGCTGGGATGTACTTTTAGATCCTTTTAGACAGAGGCATGTGAGTTTTTCTAAAAATATGCATATAATTGAACATTCTAAGTCTACATGCTGCAGAATGTCATCTGACCACCTCACTAATTGGTGAAAGATGGAACCTATGCTTTAAGAGAAAGTCTTTTGTTTATCTTAAGTTCAACTAATGGCAGAGGAATTAAGTCTGTATTTATATATATAATTCTAGAGTAATTGTTGTCTAGTGTACAAGTGATACAGCTTTTTGAAAGGATTGTATAGAAAGGATAATGCAAAATGGAGTAAATTTCTAATGCAAAGTCAACTGCATGGTATATTGTATAACATGAAATAGTTTGTCTACAACGATGTAATTAATAATAAAAGACTTGTGATCCCTAGGAAATAGTGTTTGAAAATACCTTCACACCAATTCAGAGATATTTATTCTAGCACATTCCAATATAAAAATGGTTTACAGCATAACAATGTAACACTGAGTTCTGATCTTCAATTTACATGGGTGTAAATTTTAAGCCACTTATTTGACACTCTATATGTATCCTTTCAATCTCCTTCCTCCCACAGTGTAAGCCATTATCCCATGTCTTGCCTTTCTCCACTTCAGAATAAGGTCATTCTACAGTGTAGGTCTAACAAGAAATACAATGTATTTTCATTGATTGGTAGTGTCTCCGATTACCCCTTTTGTGTTGTGTGGTGAACTGTATAGTAAAGGACATTCTGTGCTGTTATGCAAAGCCAGTCCAAAGGAATAGGCACCCTCAGTTTATTTATAAGCTTCTGCATTTTAAACAAATGAGCCCCTTGAAGCAGTCTTGAAAATATTTACAGTTATTAACCCATCACTAAATCCGAATATTTGGCATGGTTATAGAAAATTTTCAGTTTTCCCATAGAGACTATTATTTTTTCATAGTTCTGATCAGAGATTCTCCAGGCTCAGAAATATCAGAGCATTGTGACATTTGACTATTGGAAAAATCTCAGTTTAATTTACAACTGAATATTGTAAACTAACAGTCACTGTCTTACCAAGAAGGCATTGGAGTTTGTGTTATCAAATAAAGCTTGTAATCTTTGTGGTTACATCTTTGTTGTAGAAACAATCACTTGGAATAAGATCATGAAGTCATGAAGTACGAAACAGCTGTACATCAGTATTTGCTTTTTTCTTTTTATTTATGCCTTTTTTTTTTTTTTTTTTTTTTTTTTTTTTTTTTTTTTGCCTGGTCAGTCTCTCAATTTTCACTTCCAATTCTGCTTTAGAATATTAAGAGCAAATGAATGATTGCCTCCCCTCTAATTTCTATTATGTATATTTGGAATGAAGCATATCCTAGCATGCTGGACATCTACATCCATAGCAGTGTGTTTGTGATAAAGATTTGAGTTTTCAGAGTTTCCTTAAGTCACACAGAAATGTTTGTAGGGCAGTCTGAAAGCGGACTCTCAAAATAAACTAGAGGATAATGACTAGCTATTCTGTATTTGGTTAGCAAATAATGAAGTTGCTACTGCATGGTGCCAAAATACTTCAAAACTGTTCCTTCATTATTATGAAAGATTTTTAGATGAAAATAAACTGCAGTAGATTTATTACACACATGCTACATGCTAATTTCTAAATTGTGTTTTTTTGCCTGTTCAGCTTCTGCAGAATGTAGAATGGTTTTTGAGACTTAAACTGATCAATAGTTACTTGAGTTCTTCAAAGGCTCTTTGGATTTGCAGTTGCTAAGAGTAGAATGGACGAAAAAATGCTTAAGCGCGTCATTGGATAGATTAACTTATACTCAAAAGAAATCGGAGTTTCATCTGTAACTGTGCACTGTAGAGTTGTAAGCATTTGTGATAGTTGAAGACATTAAGTGAATGAGTTTAAAAAAAAAAATTTATAAAGGCTTCATATTTCTGAGATACAAGAACTGGGGAAAATTTCTATTCAGAATTCATAGTGTATGACTTTAATGCAGTTCAGAATCATCACTGCAACATGGCCTCATAACTTTGAAGAAGAAATAGTGGTTATTCATTCATTTCTTTTCATATATTTACTTTCTCTTTCCACCCTGTATTTTCTTTTTTTCCACTTTTCTATTTCATCCTCAATTTTCTTCTTATTTTTCAAATCAATTAAAGTTTTCATCTATTTATGTTTTGTAATTGTTATTTTATCATGACTTATATTTGCAAGTTAACAGATTGAAAAGTCGGTGAAAAGATTATTGCTTTTTTTTTATTTTTTATTTTTTTCCTTTTTCTCTTTTAAGACAGAGAGGAAATTGTGGAGGTGGAGGGTGTAGGAATTAGAAAGTGTTCCCCAGAGTTACCTGCAGTATTGGGATGGTTGTGCTCTTTGAGAAATAGTGTATGTTATATCAATTGGGGATAAGTTTTAATTAGCACATGAGATGTTCCTGAGTCTAGGCTGCATGTGATTTTTTTTTTTTTTTCCTGGTTTTGGATAACTTGGTGAGAAGTGTTTGGTTTTATTTTATATACACTTTAAAAAGAACAGAAAAGAAAATCAAAGGAAAACACTCAAGAGGTATAATCACTTATCTCCATTGTCCATATCTCCATGTCAATCTTGAAAATGACGGAAATTATTTGCTGAAAATTTTCCAGATGATTTCAATTCTATGCTTAAAATGGAGATGGAAAATTTTAGTTTAAGGTAGTTGCTTTGGAAAGTCAAAAAATTGTCGTCAGCAATAACTGAAAAGAAAACAATCAGTGAATAGGTCTTCTGTTAAGAATAAATCAAAAGAGAAAATTCATAGCCTTATGTGAACAGCACAAAATACTCACCTGGAAGATTCACCTGGCTGTTGAAGAGTCCTTCCAAAGATTAATTTCAATCGGGAATCTCTATAATGTTTGGAAAGAGACTGTTTATCACCTCAGTGGGAAAATGTACTGGAGGTAGAAGAACAGGAAGTTGATGATATTTATTGCTTCATTTTTTCATTTTGGAGTCATATGAACAGTTTTACTTACAGTTTCTGAAAGTAGTGTGTTTTACAGCCCTTTCTAAACTTAGTAGTCTACTCTGAATAACTTGCCAAACCTACCTAATTTTATATGGAATTAATGCTTTTTCAATGGTAACTCTGTCCGGTTTAATTTTCCACTATTTTGGAGAAGCAGGTACAAAATCTTGTATTTCACTTATGTACACACCAGAAGGCTTGAGTGGCTTACTTGGAATTTTATCTACTATATCCTTGGAATATTTCTTACTTTTCTTTAATTTACTAAAAAAAAAAAAAAAAAAAAAGGGGGGGGGGTGGGATTTACTGCAAAACAAAAGGAATTTTAATATGAAAGGCCAATGGGAAATAAAGCTGTTAAGCATAAGAAAGATACATTTGAAAAGAAAATGGAATTTTCAAATTAGCTGTATTGTTACTCAGCAAAAACAACATCAGTGCTGAAGAAAGGCATAAGCAAATATACAGAATTTATTATGACATGCTTAAAAAGATATTTGAACCTTCTTTCGGACCTTCTCCACTGCCACTCTTAAGTGCCTACATCACTTGCCAACATTTTTTAGTCTGGATTTTGCGCACTTCTTCTATCCAGTGCTTTCCCTCCTTTGTCTGTGTACAGCTGCCATTCCACAGCCTGGTAACTCTGCCGTGCTGTCAGCAACCAGGCAAACTCTTCACTTTTCTGCCTGCCACAGTAAAAAATGCAAGAGTCCTTGCACAGAATTTCTCCCATTTGTTACATTTGCTTGCCATAGTACCAAATAGCTAAGCAGGCATTTTCCTAATAGAAATGAGTATGTAGTTATGCAGAAGTAGCAGATTTTGAAACGTTATCAGAATTTGTAATGTGTTTTTCTTTCAGAGAGGCATATTAAAAGAAAACAATAGCAGATTGATCCCAAAGTGCTTTTGAACTTACTCTGTCCTCTGTTCGTTTCCCTTTTCCTAGGGGCAGTTGTGGCACACAGCAGATTTCATCCTATCATCTGGTTCTCTGAGCCCCAAAATCAAACCAATCACCACAGCTGCACTAAATAAAGCATCTTTTCAATAGGTTATGATTCCAAATATTATTCAGCATTCTTCTGGCCAGGCACAAAGTTTGCCTTAACTTTTAACTGACTGCCTTCATCTTTGCAGTGAAAATTGCTGAGTAATTGGTGGATGCCAATAAGGGGAAAGCAGAATGTGACTATTGCTGATTTCTTTTGTTTTGATTACACTTGCTGCTCAAAACAAAAATACTTAATGTGGTTTTCATTAATTATGAAGTACAGGCAAAGTGTTAAATAGATAAATGTTGAAGCCTATGATAAATATTTGTTTATGTATCTATATGTAGACATTTTTATGCAACATTTGATACATGTTACGGAATATCTTCTACATTTTCTGATAGTCACCAAATATTTCAGTTTGAGTATTTTGGAATACAATGGACTTTTATCTGACTGTCTGGTTCAGCCTTTTTTGCTATCATGCTAAGAGAAAAATGATGGTGTGAATACTCCTCTGTTAAAATTCTTGCAATGCAAAAGTAGCTGTTTTAAATGCATTCGTTTTGAATTAAAGAAAAAAGTTCTGTTTTTTCTCTTTGTTTTCTTTCTCTAGGCTGAGGTTCAGCTATGCTATCTGGAAGCACAAAGAGATGCTGTTGAACAGATGTCCTTAAAGCTGTACAGTGAGCAGTACAACAGTAGTAGCAAGCGAAAGGAAGAGTTTGCTGATATGTCAAAAGTTCACACAGTGGGAAGTAATGGGTAGGGAACTATTCTTTTTGTTGTTTTATTCTCACTGATCTGTATTATTTTTTACATGATATACTCTTTCTTACTTCTAGTTAACCCAAACTTTTCTTCCTAGGTCATGAAGCAGTGAAAAGCTTTGTCATATATTACTGCAAAAATTTATCTGTTCTAGATAAAGTACCCAAGTCATGGTTTGTTCATAGAACTCCCTAACATTATCTAGAGGCAATCCATTGTTTCAATTAAAAATAATTGTAATGCCTTTTCACTTCAGACTCCTTTTCACTTCAGACTTTTCTCCTAATGTCTTCATTTCTTAGCATTTCTTAGCATATTACAAGGAAATGTCTTTATAGTTTGTTAATACAACTGCAAGACAATTCTCTGTAATAGTAATTATACTGGTGACTAAGGAAGTTAAATATGGAGCTAAAGTGTATATCTTACATATATATATATAAAATATGTATTATTTATGTAAATGTTATATATACACACATGTATGTAAGTGAAGTTAAAATTCCCAGTTTTGTACTTCTAGAAAGCAGCAATTCTAATTCGTTTTACATTTAACTGTTTTCTTGGAAATTTGAGCAAAGTATCTTAGGTAGTTTCATCACAGAATAGGTGTCTTGAATGGCTGCCCCTCACTTTTTCACACTGAGACGAATTTATTGTAGCTCTGGTTTTAAGAGTTTTTCTTTCACAAAATCATATTTGACAACTCTAAATGTACACAATCATGGTATAGCTCAGGTTGGAAAAGACCTTAAAGATGATCAAATCCAAAGCAACCTAACCAAACTACCCGAACTCTAACAACCCTCCACTAAATAATGTCCTTAAGCATCACATCCGAATGGATTTTAAACACATCAAGGGATGGTGACTCAACCACCTCCCTGGCAGCCTATTCCAGCAGTCCAGTGCTTCACAACCCTTTCTGTAAAGAAGTTGCTCCTTGATATCCAACCTAAGCCTCCCTGGCACAGCTTGAGGCCATTTCGCCTTATCCTGTCACCAGTGAGAAGAAACCAACCCCACTTTCACTGCGATCACCTTTCAGGTATTCAAAGAGAGCAATAAGGTCTCCCCTCAGCCACCTCTTCCCCAGACTAAACAGCCCCAGTTCCTTTAGCTGCTCCTTGTAGAGCACATTCTCCAAGCCTTGTTGTCCTTTGGACATGCTCTAGCACCTCAGTGTCCTTTCTGTATTGAGGTGCCCAAAAGTGAACACAGTACTTGAAGTGGGACCTCACCAATGCCAAGTACAGTCCTGCTCGCCACACCATTCCTGATGGCCAGGATGCCATTGACCTTCCGGGCCACCTGGGCCCAGATATGCTGGCTCATATTCAGCTGACTGTTCATCAGTACACCAAGGTCCCTTTCTGTCAGGCAGCTTTCCAGCCTCTCCTCCCCAAGCCTGTAGGGTTGCCTGGGGTCATTGTACCAAAATGCAGGACCCAATTCTTGGCCCTATTGAAACTCGTACAGTTAATCATGGCCCATCAATCCAGTCTATTCAGGTCCCTCTGTAGTGCCTTACTACCCTCCCAGCTTGGTGTCGTCTGCAAACTTACTGAGGGTGCACTCAATCCCCTTATGAAGATCATCAATAAAAATGTTGAATAGAAATGGTCCCAGTACCAAGCCCTGGGCGACCACTCATGACTGGCTGCCAACTGGGTTTGATTCCACTGACCACAACTCTTTGGATCCAGAGAGTGTTTCATCCAGCAGAGCATATGCCCATCCAAACTGTGGGTAGCCAGCTTCTCCATTAAGATATTCTGGGGGACATCTCTGTCAGTTCATAATAGTATGCGGCAAAAGTAGTGAAAAAGAGCTGGTTAGTGTACAACCTCATCCTGATATAAGATTTCTAGTAACCAGAAAATTCAGTAGAACTTTTACTTTCAACTTCATATGAAAGGAACATCACTGACCAAGCTGCTCTTCATCCTTGAAACTTCATTTTACAGTTGTTAACTCAATGTTGAGTTGGAAATAAAGTTTTATAAAATTACTAACTGTAAGGATAAATGAGTCTTGTAAACATCCCCTCTTATTATACAGAAAGATGACTGTTTTAGAAAAGTTAATGTAGGCTAATTATGTAGGATTACTTATCTGAGATCTTGATTACTTATGCAGAAATCTGTCAGTTTCTCAAACACACTAGAGCAGCTATTCCTAGTTATAAAAATAATTTGTTTAGAATTGATACATTTATGTATAAAGATGTATACTGGGGTTAAGTATTCAAAAACAGCTTCTTATTTTGCAGCCAGAGTTGAATGTGAGCAAGATTTGAGGTTGGAATTTGGTGTGGTACACAGACTGTAAGACAGTAACAGAATTACTTTTCTTGACGATAAAGGCTATAAAGAATGCTTTAAGCCTCACGGTAAAATCTAGTCTGTAACTCTAAATATCATGCATGTGAGGTAGATTGGGAGGCTCTTGGATGCATTTGTCTGTACTCATAATTTCCTGCGTATTACTGATAATGATGATCTAGTGGTGTTCTCTGTTTCTGTGCTGTGGCCACCTTTCTGGGCCCTTGTGATCATCTTAGGTCTTATAGGCTCAGCAGTAGATTGAAGAGCCAAAGGATGTTGGGGAGATAGGCACACCATGCATTTAGCCATTATATAAAACCTGATGGGCTGAATTCAGATGGATTCAGTTTGATCTAGTCTGAGGTATTGTACTGAACGCAATGGTAATGTCTTCCAGCTATTAATACGTAGCTTTGAAAATAGATTTTATGCAGCTTTTCCTTACTGCTTAAAAACTATAAACAGAAGTTCTGTAGTAGGATGAGCAGTTATCTGTTGCAGGATGACTGAGATCTGTACAGACAAGAAGCTGTTCAGCTAATTGGGAAAATTAGTATCTGGTTTTGGTATCTGTCTATTGCTTGTTGTGGACACTTGGCTCAGGAGGAAGAAATATGCCTCCAAGGAGAACAAGAATTATTGTAGATGGAGAATTGTTTATACAGTAAAGTAGTGACTTTGTGCAGTAAACAGCTAAACTGATACTGCAGTAGTAGTAAAAATTAGTATCTGCAGAACAGGATGATGCTAGTTATTCTGTAAAGAACAAGATTTCCTGCAGTGTAGATGTTGTTATGACAATAGAGAGGGTTATGTGTATGGAAAATGAGATAACGTGAAGGTCAGAATATTGATTTCTCCTATATCCGCCTAATAAAGTCTTGTATGGAGAGGAGTTCCAAAAAATGATGACCTAGAAACTTGAAAGAACTTTGTGGCTGATTTTTTTGGCAGACATAGCATCGTGTTTATGGTACTTCTAAATACTATGTGAATGATGCTATCAAAGAAGTAATACAAACTGCAAGTGTGTGTTAGATGTGGCAAAAAAGGCTAATAGAAATAGCTTTACATTCCTTTTTATTTATTAATGCCACAGACGAGTTGGTTCTCTCATGAGGAAGGTGCTCATGAATTTTCATTCAAAATAATAAATTGATGTCCACATTTTAAGAAATATGTTTAGGGTTCAAGGGATTAGACATGCAACTCTGCATGTCTGATTCCCTGTTTACCAAGTAAAGTATACTTCTTAATGTCATTTCAGTTATTACATAGTAACGATTTTAGCTTATTAACCAGCAAGCCTATATAAAGGGAGCCCTTTAACATTAAAGCGTTTGTGTTGTTATCTACTATACTTTTCTGTAGCTTTCATTTGTAACACTGATACAGTATTTCAGAGGTTATGTTTTCCTTCACTCTGCCTGTAGCAACATGAAAAAGATCTGCTAAGTCTATGGAAAGAAAACAATTCTCAACGTAAGACACATTCAACATACCACCTAAATACTGGCAGGTACATTTTATCTTAACATGTCACTGATACTATGTTTGCTGAATATTCTAAGTATCTTTTTAGCAACTTAATAGTTTATCTTTTTTTTTTTTTTTTTTTTTTCTCCAGATAGTAACTAAAGAGTAGTCAGTATTTTCCTTTTAGATTTAAGACATTCATTTTTCAAAACAAAGCTTCTATTTGAAAAACAGCAGAATTTTTTCAGAACTATTATAAATACTGCAGTCCATTATTATTATTTTTAAATGATGCTTTAAGGCTTCACTCTCTTCAGGAAAGTAAGAGCAGTATAGACAGTTTGCTTAAAAGTGTTCTCATTAAATTTATTTTACAATCAGGAGGAAAAAAAAAAAAAGGAAAGAGGCACAAGATGTAAACTATAGGAAAAAAAAAAAAGAAATCCTTTCTTGGGATTCTCCCCGTGAATCCTGTTTCTCCCACTTTTTATTTTGGGTTAATATGTTTAGAATGTTAGCTAGAAATCAAACTAGGAAACAGCAGGATGGTGCTTATTTGGATTTTGTAAAGGTCAAGGAAAAGTGCTTTTGTGTGTATTTAAAAGATCAATTCATTCTCTTATACCAATAAATGGACAAATTTGGATTGTAAAATGAGGTTCAGTAGATATAAAGCAGGTGTTTGGATCCAGCATGTGTTCTGCACATTATATTGAAATCCCAGTTCGCTTCTTGGAGCTGTTTCCAAAGGCCCATCCCATCCCACTCTGGCATCAGAAGACCACGAGCGCTGGATGTTAGGCTTTGATTCAGTCATTTCATATCTTAATTCAAATATTTCTCCAATACAAATGGGCTAAGTCCAACTGAATCAGGACCAATTTACATGAAATGAAATTGAGTCTCTTATGTGGTAAAACACATGTTTTAATAAATGCCTGTCAGTTTAATGACACTGGATAATATTTGGATGAGACAGAAGGGAACTAAAGGAGCACTAGACACTAAACATAAAGAATGGTTATACTCTTTTCAGAGAAAGAGATAAAGATTCAATATCACTTCTAATACAGTATTGAAAATGGAGTTTAGTTTTATTTTAGTTTCAAAATGACGTTTGAGAGAAATGGCTCCTGAAAGAGGAGAAAAGCCCTGCACTCCCAATGAAACTGTTATATTTCAACAATTGTACTTTTTTTGTATGCTAGCTCTTCTTTGTAATTGCACCATTGCTTAATTTCTGAGGACAGTGAGTAGTTTTAAGCAAATACACCTCATAAATTATTGAGTAAAAGTACACTAAGTACAGTGGATTAGAATGCAGTTACTTCAAAAGTGGGAATCAACACTTGGGCATTATACAAGGCTTCCTTTATTGTCAGCTTGTTGAAAATAATATCAGAGAAGGCAAATAGTTTCCTGTCTCTCCTTCTCTCTCACTTTCTCTCCTTCTCTCTTTCTTTCTCTTTCTTGCTTTCTTTCTACCAACTTTTGAAATTACCATGCACAAGATACTCTAGTTATTATTAACTGAAACTGCAATAGCATTAATAACATTAGAAACGTGTTTAGTTTATTGTTTCTCTGTTGAAATACTGCTAATTTTTTTAAATGGCATTGCTAAAGATATGGAAAGCTGAAATAGTTTTCAGTAGTTAGATAAATCAGCTTCAGTGGAACATGTACAATTGTTTGATCAGTCGGTTTTTGTTTTTATACTAGTGACAAGGCTTTTGTTAACTCCAGTTCTGGATGTTTGGAGATCTCTTTCTAAAGTGTATCTTTTTGATGAATGTGCAATTTTTTAGCATGTACCTTCTGTCTTGTACTATGGTGTTTGAGAAGAAACTGTGCTTTACTTATTCACTAAGCTTTCAATGGAGAATCACATTAATCCTTTTAAGCTCCTTATTCTAATGATTTATTTTGTTGAATACCATAGTGATCCTCCTTTGAATTTTAATGATTGCTGGCTATTCAAGGATTCATTGTTTTGACTTCCTGTCCTTACCTTTGTTTCTTACATGTCTGTAGGGAACACCTGTCTAATACTGTATCTGGCCTTAGTTCTCACTGGCTTACCATATTCACTCAAGCCTATCTTAAGGCCTTAAGTTGAAATGCTAGCTACTCATCCATGAAAATAAATGTAGGATATTTACAGAGATAGGCAGATAGACAGCAGAAGGATGGCTGAACGGATTGAGTCATTTTTCTGTGAAAACAATATTTATATATGAATTGTATGGGAATTATTATTGCAAAGTTTACTCATTATGAAGTCAACACTTTAAAAACCATTAATCAACATTATCTGTGAAGGATTTCTATTTCAAAAAATTTTGAAGCAAATGCAATATGCCAACAGTTGTCAGGATTTGGCATCAGCCACTGAATTTAGGTCATGGCACTGGCTTAAATTGGATTTCAGTTTCCATTTTCCTCAACTCTGTATAAATACAGAATGTCTCTTTAGAAATATAACTAGGAACATCAGGAGTTTTCAAGAATATATTATTCTAATACAAGATTTTAACAACTACACTGCATTTATGCATAATACATTTTGTTCCTTATCTACAGCCTTTTGGACTTTGATTCAGAATACCAGGAGCTCTGGGATTGGCTGATTGACATGGAATCCATTGTGATGGACAGCCATGACCTGATGATGTCAGAGGAGCAGCAGCAGCATCTTTACAAGGTTAGTGTTACCGTTACTGCCTTTACCTAGCTATAGAAGATCTGATTAGCTTGACAAGTCTTTCTCTCACAGGATATCGCTGCGTTCATTGTATGTATCATGGTGTCTATTAGAATTCCTTTCCCTGTCCCCAACCTCATTTCCATCCCCTGTGCGCTGACAGGCTGCACCGACATCATAATTGCAAGAAAGTTCCCTTTATCACATTCTATTTGGTGTAATTCTATAGAAGGACAAAGATTTCTCTTCAAGATGAATAGAAATAAATGAAATGGCATTAATAAATAGAGTGAAACAAAATGAAGGGAAAAAAATGAAATGGTAGCATTTCACAAAACGTGTTTTGATTGGAGCTTTCAGCTGAATTTTCATCCACCTTTCAGACCTCTTCTAGGAAGAAAGAAATTTGCCTTGATTTTGGTTTGCTGCTGCCAGAATACAGGAGTTTTCCAATTTAATTTTTATTAGTTATCCATAAAGCAGTTGTTTTCATGTTAAGTCATCGCAGTTGCCTTTTGATTTCAACAAAATGATTTTGGACTTGCATATTTATAATACAGTTTTCAGATAT
This sequence comes from Tetrao urogallus, assembly GCF_951394365.1. Lineage (NCBI taxonomy): Eukaryota > Metazoa > Chordata > Aves > Galliformes > Phasianidae > Tetrao > Tetrao urogallus. The sequence goes on from NC_136819.1 coordinate 35,137,197, forward strand.
GTGTGTATGTTTATATACATACATATGCAGAGTTTCTTAGATTTATCATAGTAGCCTTAACTGAGAAGCTTTATCACTTTTTTAATGTATGATTACATAGAGGAAGTTGTCCAAAATGAGTGATTTGATCCTAAAACTGTTTCAGGCTTCATTCTGCATTAGAGAAGCTGCAGTCTATGGGTACTAGGGGTGATGGGGAAAAGAAAGGAGGGGCTTTTGACAGAAATATCAGGCTGCAGTAAATCTTCCTCATTTAGGCAATTTTTATTGGAGTAATTCTGACAGTTGTCATCCTTGAATTGCTTTGAGCATATGGCATATTTCAAAGAGCAGATTGTGAATCATAAAAAATAAAATTAATAACTAACCACAGAATCAGCAACAGTATAATGACAAGAAACAACTACCCTCTAGCTTTTTTTTAATTTCTTTTCGAATAAATGGTACATTCAAGGTCAAATAAAAGTTGTTTTCTTTCTCTTTTGATAGCACGATATGATAATTTATTAAACATAATTTAGTTTTTCCTGCTTTGATTTCTTATTTTCTTGATGGTCTTCTCACATTTTGTTCTCTCTAATTTTAGTCCTTTTATTTAAAATATCCTATGAAAAAGGGTTGTTGAACAAGTTAAAATATGTTTAGGAATGGAAATATGCTTTAGATCTGAACTATTTTAGTTTGCAAGTGAGTTTAATTCAGTAATCTCTATTTCTTTGTCATTTATTTTCACTATCGTTTCACTAATTTTTCCTATCTTTCTAAATACTTAATCAGAATAAATTGCACAGACAGTTCTTGTTCTTCATAAGTTCAGAAATAAGCAACATCAGAAGCGTATATAAACTTTTTGCAAGTCTAAAACAGTGTGTTTTGGTAGTGTCTGTTCTTATAAGACCAGCATGTACATGTCTAACCTATCTGTTAGTCTTAGTAGTATACTTAAAAAAAATATATATCAATAAACATAAATAACATTTTAGGAAAAAAATCAACTCATAAATATGAAAAGCCACAGTGCTTATACAGCACAAGTATTTCAGGTGTTTAGGATACTTCCCTTTCTGATATCCAAATGTAGCCATTAAAAATAATTATAGATGGTCAGACTGGGATAAATATGTAGTGAGAAGAGGGCAGTAATTTATGAATTACTTGGCAGTAGAGGACGAAGGCAAAATGAGAAATATTGTTTGTACAAGATGGGGAGTATTCATCTTTTATTATTACCAAATTCTGTCTTATGATACGTGTGACACTTCCAAAAGCAGGAGGTTTGAGTCAGAGACAGAAACTGTAACTTATGCAGCGCACACTCCAGTACTGCTTCCTGTGCAGAATCAACTTACTTGCTGTGCAGTTTCCCCAGCAAGGGCATCTGCTCAGTAGTAGAGCCCCTGTCTCAAAAGTCTGACCACTGCAAAACCTCTTGAAGAAAGATAGAAAGAAACAGACTGCTTATCCTCTTAACAGGGAATATTCTCTGAATACACCTTTATAGTGAAAGCAGAAAGCAAATTGTTAAGGAGCAAAAGGAAAGACTTAAACAACTGGAAATTTTCAGTTTGGTTAAGAAGTGGGTGAGAAGTGTCCACAAACCAGAATGAATATTTTCAGGTAATGTAAAAAGCCTGAGTAAATAGCATTAAGGTCTATTAGCCTTTCAAAAGAAAACAAAAACAAACAAACAAAAAACAACCAAACACACACCAAATAACCACCTCCTAAAAAAAACCACTGAAAACCCCATAATTTCAGACCTTTAAAAGTAGAAAAAAGGAAAAAAAAATCTACACTAGCAAAAAATTAGAGATCAGATAAATCAGTAGCTCTTTATTATCCTTAATTTTTGAGATTCAAGTAACAGAAATGTCTTCAGAAATGCCATTAATAGGTGGGTTGTTTTTTGTTTTGTTTTGTTTTTTAAGTAGTCAGACTCAGATGTGACACCCTATTGTTTTTTAAGTTTTATATAAGATGGTGGATGACCTAGTACTCAAAACCATTGGCCACTGTGAACAGCGTCTTTCTACTCCATGTGGAAAGAAATCTGTAAAGAGATATTCAGGTAGCTTTTATTATCAGAATTCCTCAGTGTTGTGGGGTGTCATGAAAACAAGGGTCTTGCTTTTGTCATCCTTACCAGTTACAGTTTCAAATATGAACTTTGTAATGGCACTGCATTTTGGTGGATTCTTCTAAACCCACAGATTTATCAGTAATTGAGCTGATAAGTAATTGCACCTGTAAACCAGCTCAGCAAACTGCCCCCACTGTTACCAACAGTGATCATTGGCCCTAAGATGTCTATGAATGGGATGGAACAGTGGTAGCACAGGTAAATCAGAAGGGAGAAGCATACCTTAAAACAGTTTAACATAATACATAAATGCTAAAATTTCATAAAGGAAAATAAAATACATTTTTATAGTTAGATTATTTTCCTAATACTCTATTTTCAGATTTAATACAAATTTAACTCTCTGCTTAATTTTGTTTTTTAATATTTTGGTAGCTACATGGTTTTTTTATTAGGATCCTTATTATCTCTCTTTAACCAGGTTTCATTGTGCCCTTAATATAAGAGAAGCAACACAGCTATTCTTTTTTTTTTTTTTTTTAAACTCTGAATATATACACTGACTTGCCCACATTTCTAACTTCAGTGCAAAGACACGCAGAAATAGAAAACTATTCTTCCTTCATTTTCCTCCCAGTGTTCCCCTGCAGCTCTAAAGGATTTCAGCTTTACACAATTAAACTAATGATTTTGAAAATTAACTGGTGTGTGATGGAATGGCAGTTGCAGACCACACAGCTGAGAGTTTATCTGTCCCCTAATGCTGTATCTATTAACTAAGAAAATCTTAAAGAAACATTCCTTTTTTTTTTTTTTTTTTGGACTCTCACTTCTTTGTACTGCTGTAACAACTCAGTTTAATGCCTAATGTATTATGTTTATTTCATTTTAATCTACTACATGTGAGCCTGATCTCATAAGCTCTAAGTACACAGAACTTGCATTGACTTCAGCTGCATTCATATGCCGTTACCAAACGATCAAACCCAAAGAATTTAAACTCTGCTAATTAGCCCTTTAGTGAGAACTTGAGTAATTCTGTACCTTGAGTGTTCAAAACTGAAGCAAATCTGTATTTACTGGAACTGGGGAGATTAGAAATGAGTATACTATGCAGAAAAGTTAATGATAATTCTTTCCATTTCCCTCAGAAGATTAATTGCAAAACTTAATTGTGTTAGATTAAAACCCCATTTAAATAAGTACAGTATGATTGTTCAGACTGTAGGCATGTTCAGAATAAAATTAACTAAACATTTTAAAATATCAAATAAAAGAAATTGTATTTTTCTGTTTGGTTACAAATGATGGATGCTGTTCTTAATACAAACTGCATGAGCTGTGTAAGACTTGCACTTAAAAGTTCACAGAAAACATGGTGAGAGCAGGAAGAAAACCTCTGTGGTAGCACAGAAATTGTGAAGAAACGCATTTGGTGTGGCATTCGGGCAGGTTAACTGCAAAACTGCTTGCTTTGCGGCAAGCAGACCCCTGGTTTGAATCACATTAAAACACATATCAAAAGCTGAGGATACGCTTCAAACCAAGTGGAACACTGCGCAAGGTGCTGCTTCTTCCTCTGGGTGTGCTGCTGCTCCACTGCCCGCCCTCCTGGCACGGCCTGGGCAGCCCGAGTGGATCAAACAAACCCTGCTGAAAGTTTCCCTCATTTGCATCACTTCTAGACAGCCCTGTCGTACTCTTTGCTGACAGGAAATCACTGTCTTTGTCACCTTTTTTCACTGATCTCCTTTTGGCAGAGATTGGCCATGTGACCAGGATTAATCACAACAGTTCTGGCTCAGAACTCAATGACATGTTTTCCTCAGCACTTCAGCAATGGTGTAGAGGAGTCAGTAGGAAATGACTACATTAATTTCAGAGTGAAAAGATAATTAACACTTAAGGACTAGTGCTATAACCTATGGAGCTGTTATTCAAATTAAAACTAATTTATTGAAAACTTGTGAAAAAAAAACCTGTTCTTTAAAGCAACTGTTAAAATAATCTTGCAAGTGTCCCCAAGTTTAACATGAAGAACAAACTATATTTAATGCCAAGTATAAATACTGAGAAACTTCCACATTTGAAACTGGAGGCTGAAGTATGTAAAGTGCTTACTTAGATGATATGAATAGGATACTGGCAAACAAAAGCAGCAGTGTGCTCCTCGAATGCTGTGCTTAAAGGAGTTTCCTTGGCAACAGAAATGCAGTTCCAAAAGTAGACAGAACTTTCCTCAGAAAACATACTATTAATAACAACCTTCCGGAACAACTTGGAACAATTTGACTACTTGGCAATAATAATGCCAAGTGTTCTGCAAATTAATCTAACACATAACAGTTGTATGTTTCTCTTGCCTGTAATTCTCCTGAACTGGAGGGCTGAGTTTTCTTCAGGCAGAGGATATGAATGTGTGAAGCAGTTCCAAATGCTGCAATAGAAAGAGGGCTCAAATAGCAGCAGCCTAGAAGGATCAATTTATGTGCTTCATATCATTTTAACTTGTAAAACAGATTAGTTTAATTGGATTACTTTGTTCCATTTAAAATGAGTCCTGCGTACCTACTGAAGCTGCATTGTGGTTCAGTCTTTATTTCAAGCAGATTTTCTGTATAAAGAAAACTTATTAAAAGATTAACAGCCTGAAGAGTGATATATTTGGACAATATGCTTAGGGGATTGGTTATAAATGAGAAAGCGTGAAGATTTTTTGCTCCTACAACGCATATTGTGCAGGGTCCAGACGGCCTGGTCTCTAGTAATGTGTCAGTGGTGCGCAGGGCTGCTGCAGCAGTCGGTGAAAAAAGATGGTGACAGGTATGGAGAAGAAGCTCTCAGCACACTGCAGGATTAAGCCCTTGTAGGTAGTAACTACAAATCTACTATGCGTGCAGTATTTCTAGGTATGTCATCATTTCTGTATGAGCCGAGAGAATAAACTAATTTTGGATTTGCCTTGCTACTAAGAATCATTAGAATTCCACTAAAGGCTATAAGTTTACTAGACAGGCAAAGTCTACTTTGCCTGCCTAGCTACTGCCTTGACTTTTCTTGAATTCGTGGATCTAAAGGTTAAAAGTAATCAATATCTCATTGTGCAACCTGATAATAAGTAATAACCATGATGTTAAAATCTAAGTGATTGCAGACAGCACTTAGGTGTGTTGACCCATTTGGGAAGGTGGTTTTGATGTTTTCTTTTTCATTTGTATGTTTGTTTTTGTTTGTTTTTGTTTTTTGTTTTTAATTGCAATCAGAATAGTTATTATAGTTAGCTAACAATTTTTTTAGGCTAGCTTGCAAAAATTGCCACCTTTTCAAAATACATTTTTAATGCTATTAGCAAATCATGTCTCAAACTAAACCCCAAAGTGAAAGCTTTTCTCTGATGAAACTCATGTAATTCTTAAAAAAAAAAAAAAAAAAAAATTATTCCATTATTCAATAGTAATAGTAAATTGTAAATTACAGCATGCACTTGTGTCTTTGTAAGTGGAGTGATATTTGCATTAATGTCATCTATTTTTTGCCTTTGACTCTGTAGTATGTTTTTAACAGTCACACAGAGTAAAATAACTTTACTGAATTTTGCAGCAAACTTTAACTTCAAAACACGAATGAATTCCTTGCTATCTCTGGCAAATTCTATATTTTAAAAAGCAGCAAATGAAATTATTGTTGGGAAAAAATCTTCTTTAAAATAGATTAATTTTAAGTTTTAATATCTTGCATAAGTACAACAGGAAAACATTAATTACCATGCCAACAGAATTACAAATTAAGTTTAAAGCATGAGTAAAGAAGGAACAAGAAAAATATTCTTACATGTTCTTGGTTGCTTCCCTAATACATTTCAAATTTAAACATGCAACTTCTAGAGAAAACTCCCTGTCTTTCCAAAAAAAGTGTCTTCATGTGTTTCCCAAGAATAAGTGAGTTTCTCCTATTTCTTCCCAGCATGACACTGAAGATGAACTTCACATTGTACCAAAGCAGTACTCACTGAAATTGTAGCAAAAGCCAGCACAGCTTTTGGGAGATTAAAGCAGTGTGTCTAGAATGAAAGAGGCATTGGACTTCAAACAAAAGTAAATGTGTACCACATAACTGTCATCACCATTCCATACTACAGCTGCAAAATGTGGACAATTTACAGTCATCACGTCAAGCATCTTAGTCAACTCCACATGCTCTGTCTTTGTGCCCTTGCTGGTATAAAATGGTAGGATAAGGTCGCAAGCACTGAGACCTTAAAGCATTATGAAAGGTTCAGTTCTGAAGCAACACTCTGTCAAACTCCATTATGGTGGTTTGAGTGTCTGTGTCCAGCAGTATATTTTTTCAAACCATTTTCTGTTCATCAAGCATTTTAGTTCATTTTAGTGAGGAAATGGCAACTTAATTCACCGTGAAAGGATGATGAAATTACCACATTCGTTATTTTCTGTGTTCCAGGACTACATAGCATTCAAGGTAGAAAATGCTGAAGATTGATCTCAGATATATTTAGTCATCGAGCTAGGATTTTCTAATAAAAGATGTCGTGCTTGTGTTGTTACACTTGCAGTCAGACACTTGGTATAACAGTACTGGTGCTGCAGTGTTTTTCTTTGCTCTAAGCAGAATAAAGAATCTATATGATGTCCCAAAACATGGGCATGTTCTGATTTATGTTCTTAGCATGATCTCTCAAAAATTTATCCTTTTGTATAATGAACTTTAGATTAGGAGTATTTTCTTGTTTCCTGATAGACTAGATCATGTACAGACCACGTGTAAGTCCTAGAGCTGCCCACTGAGGCTAATATTTAATATATTATCATAGGTTTTAGGATTCTGGAGACATATTTTCAAAGTTGCGTGTTGAACTTGGCTTGTTTGGGTTTAATAAAGTCAGTAGGAATTAGCTGACTAAAAGAATCTTATGCAGTCATTTTGGAATTTGCACTCATAATTGAGTCATGAAATCTCAAATACAATGATGTCAGATAAAGAGATCAGTCATCTATAAAGAAGGTTGAAGAAGCCAGGACTGATTTATCTTTATTACACTGTATCTAACTCTCTCTGCTGCTTTAGTCAACATTTCACTGCTGTTGTTCTGGGTTCCAAAATCATGTACTACCAATTAAGCGTATACTGGAATGTAACATAAAAGTGGCTTGATTGAGTCAAAGAGCAGTGAATCTTAGAGAATTCCCCAGACATTTTCCTTTCTTGGGGGTATCCAGCAATGCTGACCTGATGTGAAAGTAATGTTTCCTACCTCAAGTGGTTTCTCAGACCAAACTTTACATGGTAGAGAGCTGCCTTTTGTGTGACGTGTGCAGTCTCTGCCTTTTACTAGTCTTCTTTGATGCCCCATAGTATTCATGTTGGAAGGCACAGTAAATAATATGTTAAAGTAAGACAAAATTCTTAATGGTATATGTGGATAAGTTAATATTTTTTAGCAACTTGGTAGATTGAACTTTTTTACTGGGATACAGATAAAAAATTCACTAGTGCTTTGGATGGCAGTGAAAATATGTGGGGCAATAGTGTTACCCTATTTCTCACGTTGACTTGACAAGTTTAATTAAGTTTCCCATTTTTTTCACATCGTTCCGCAGGATAAAATATATTTGTATTTTCTGAAGTCATAGGAATTATGTTTTATCCATGATATTTTTCTTCATAATTGTAATACAGGAAATATTTTTTTATTTCCTCATTTCTCCTTGTGAGTATACCTCATAAGTAACTGATATTGTAGCGTTTATTTCAAAAAACAAAACAGAACAAAAACAAATGACCATACAAAACCTTGTCACCAGGTTTTCTAGGTGAAACCCAAATTCACTAAGTGTCAATTAACTTGAAGTTGTGGTACCTTCAATTTATATCTATCAAAATCATAAAATATATGTTACAGTGAACTATATCAGCTTACTATCTTCAGAAATTTTGCTTTTATTTTTTACATAAATATAAGGTATATATTCTCTTTATGTATTTTATACAAAATACTTTTATTTGTAATGTTTTTAAACTTCTTTACAAGTTTACATTTACGTGATTGTTTTGCAATGTTTTTATATATTTTAATATATTTTACTAAAAGTATCTACAATATTTTGTGCTAATTTCTCTTTCTATCAAGGTAAAATAGGCAATCATTATACATAATTTTATTCATAGTTGTTGCAGCTGTAGTTGTATTTGTCCATTGGGTCTTGGGGTTGATTCCACCCAACTCCCATGGCCAATGGGAAATACCTGTAGCCTTTTGTGGATACTGACATTTTAGCATTGCAGAAAACACAGAAAACAGTTGCTATAAGATTGCAGCAATCATGAACTATAAATATTAAAATTTGTCTGAATGGAGAGATGCTTTTGGGGGAAGACAACAGTTGCTCCCTTCAGTCATCATTGTTGCAGAATGATGGGTACTGTTAAGATGTGCAGAACATACTCCATTTGTGTCACAGAGCAGATGAGCAGCATGTCAGAGACAGCAGAGAAAGCTATGGGCAGCTTATAGCCTGAACAGTGATCCAGTGGGAGAAGAGTCATCTGTGAAGACTAATTTAGATTTCTAGAATAGATCAGTCTTTAGGAAATGGAGGTTCTTCCAAGGGGTAATTCAGTGTAGAAGCTTGAGCTAAGCACTAAGATAGTTTCAGGAAAAACCTTTTCTCTCTTATCTCTCTCCACTGATTGTATAAAGAGGTTATGAAGATCAGCCTCACTCAACATTACCTCTCACTGACTTTCTCTGTTATCATGAAAAGAGGGTTTTTTAGTACCATTGTGTCGTGTCTGTGCAATGTTCCAGTTTGAAACCCTGCTGTGATACATGCAGAATTTGACAGACATTACACTGGAGTTTGATCATCTCTGCTGTACCAATTGATTTTGCTTAGAAATGGGAGATGATGGATAAAGGATTTCTGTTAGAGATTTTCAGGTGGTAACGTTATAAAGATGAACATTTCACTTTTTGAATGAACTATTTAGACAGACATACATGGTTTTTGCTGGCTATCATCAAGGAAGACTATGTGTCTGCTAGGGGAGAGGAAGAACAATAATTCCTGGGACCTCTTAGATTCTTACAGTGTGTGGAGAGATCAAATAACTACCATCAGATATGAGAAGTAGTTAGTCCCATGAACTTTTAGGAATTTCATGCGTATTGTTTTGTTTTGATTTTTAAACAAGTGTATCTAATTTAAAGTTAGGATTCATTCTTCTCCAGCAAGTCAGTAGTCAAATCATACTGCGAGTATGGAAGACTTTTGCCTTTCTCTCCTTTCTCTCCTTCCTCTCCTTCCCCCAAAAAATTAACAGAAAAGCTTTTTTTCTTAAAAACAGAAAAATATGTGGTAGTTGCTTATTGCTTTGGCTTAGATGAAAGAAAAAATTTAGAACTTCTACCTGATTTAATCTGAAATTTTAATGTTTTGAGTGTCATTTTTTTGTTTGCTGTCTAGTGGAATGTGTAAGGTGTTAATGCCAGACTGCCAGAATCTGTAATGAGTAATAGTTAAAAGAAATAATAGATGAGGGGGAGAGAGGATAAAAGCACTAAAGAAAATTGCCCCACTTCCACCTTTGCTTCTGTGTGCTGGGCCTTTCTGCCCACTCCTCCTTATAACATTAATGGCTACATAGTTTCTGTGTAGTTAGTTTCCAGGATAAGCAGAGAATGAAATTCACAGGGTACCTACTGAAATTAGAAAGACTTTGAAGGTACATACTTTATTCAGTTTTATTAAATATACAGAATGATGGTTTTGTAAATACAGTCAAACAACAGTTCCTCATTAATCCACATGTTCCCACTGCAGATTAGTAACTCATTTAATGTGATCAGAGGATTAGACACAAGGCAGCAGGTGTCATTGCACATGAAAACTGGCCCCTTATGCCCACCAAGTCTTAAGAGTCTTAAGTACTAAATAAGGAGCCAGTTACAGTCTAGTCCTTTTCTCTTACTTCCCTAAAATAGCATACTAGATCTAAGACAACAATCACCTTAGACAGAAAAGTACTCTCTGTGAATACCAAGATAAAACACACCTAAATCACAGCTTGCCGTGACTCTGGGCACCCAGAAAAGTGGTACTCCAGACAAAAAGCTCTGCTTTGGGGAAACAGAAAAAGTGGCTTAGGATTGATTAGAATGACACAAATATGTTTAAGTAAACATAAAACTGTAGAAAGGTTTTCTTAACCAATAGCAGAAACAGAAAATGGAATATGGTATGGTGCTGAGATCTAGAGCGCCCATGTGTAACTGGAAACATAAAACATTTCTTAATTGGAGGGGGGAAGATTTAAAAGTAAAGCAAGTTTAATATATGCTTCCAAATAGTGAGCCAAATACCCAGAGAAGTGCCAAAAGACAAACAGAAGAACATACACATAGATTTAAGTCAAAAGAACCTGTGAAGCAGGTTTGGATCAGCTGAAAAGACACATGTTTTAGTGCGACATATGCAGTGTAGCAAGCAACATATGAAGTATAAAGAAAGAATGTTCTTAAAAAAAGAACATGTAAGCAGATTAAATATTGCAGATACCTTTGAAGTTAAATATATTGTGGCTGAAACCATTAAGAATTTAAGGTTTTAATGAAGATATCTGTAATGTAACTTAAGCTGATCTGAAGATTCTTAGTGTTCTGGCAATGCCGAAGGCTGCCAGACATTCAATTGCTATATTTGCAACGATGCTATTAGATCAATGACTAATTTGATACCAGCTGGATTGTGGAGCCAGCTGCAGTGCAACACTGATAAGGATCAAAATTAGACTGGAGAGATGAACCAAGCACTGCAGATGTGCAATTAAATCATGATGAGGCCAGTTGATAAACGTAGTCAGTCAATAAAGAAACCCTGAAATGAGAGGACATCATCACTTAAAGTTTACAGTAATTGTTTTATAAGAATTCTGCACACCAGTAGCCACATGTCTGTACAAACTCTGGTTTCAATTGCAAAACAGTATGCAAAAGAAACAGGATAGTTGCTGTGTTTCCTCTCTAGCATTCTAGATGAACACAACATGTTTGAAGAAGAATAGAACCTAGATGTTAAGCTGAAATTAGCACAAAACACCGCAGAACACTCAAATTCATAAGAACTGAATTCTGTTAGTTCAGTGAAACTTCTGAAAAAGGCTAAGTGGCAAAGTAGAGATCATGTAGCTACAGAAATGAAGGCGGAGTAGATAAATAACAAGACATTTAGTGGTCAGACAGCACTGGAGTAACTTGATCCCCAAATGACTGAGCAATATGCTGAAATCCTGAGACATATTACTTTTTTTTTTTTTCTTTCTCCCGAGGCAAAGCTGTTCACATGATGTCACAAACAAACTTATTGATCTGAATGAACAACATTGCCACTGTTTTGTTTTGCTACATATTTTGCCAGATATCTGCAGGCTTTTATAATCTTCGGTCTCAGCCAACTCAGAGAGGAATTCTAGTAGACTAGGTGCTGAAGAAATTTCTGTTGCTTTAGTCACTAGCTGGTGGCAATAAAGGGAAAAGTTGGAAAAATCTCAGTCACCTGTGAGTGACCCCTATTCATTTTTAGAGGAATTTGCTGGTAGCCCTGAGAAACCAGAAGCCCCTCAGGAAACAGGCAGAATACTTGACAGGACTACTCAACCTTTCACAAAGATGAGTAACCATTTTTGCCACAGTCAATACAAAATAATTCAGGTAAAGGACAAAGAGCAAATAAAAGGGGAAAAATATCTAACCCCCTAAACTGGAAATATGATATCATCTTTTAAATAATGCAAGTATTTCAAGAGACTAAGCTATGATATTCTTCTTTAGAGAAGTGAGATATCCCTTTTACAGATCTACAAAGATTTACAAAAATCTCCAAGTGATCTAGAGCTCTCTTAGTAGGTCCTCTATTGCTGTACCTCACACCACAGCAGAAATAGTGAATGAATGTAGGGATAAGTGAAAATGAAAGTAGTGCTCCTTCCAACATAGATCCTCGAATGCAAATAAGGTTTCAGTGACAACCAGAAGCTAGATTACTGCAGTGAAAACTATCTTATGTGACCCAATTCTTATTTTATTGCTGTCTTAACCTAGGTGTGGGAGAAGCTATAGATAATAAATGCTATAGATAATAAAAAAAAGGAGAACTATAGATAATAAAATTCTCTTTTCTTCATTTGTCTTTAGACCTTAAAATGGTAGGTTCAGTGAGTACCTTCTACACCTGAGACTCACTTTATATACTTTGATAGTACTGCAAGGAATAGGGGCTCCTGGATCACAGTTAGGAGATGGATTATTGAAGAAAATATTGTGCCTCAGCTGATCAGTGGTATCTTACTTCTGCAAACCAAAGGTTTCTAGCTCTGAAATTAGTGAAACTATGAATTTCTATCTCACCCAGTAGCAACAGCACAACTTGCTCCCTTCATGTGCACAAGGCACTCTAATTGAGACAATGTACTATGCATTAAGTAATGGGCGGTGTCTACCTTTAAGACGCAACCTGCTGCCTCCAGCTGCACATGGACCCACACTCCCTTTTTTTTCTCCATATCAAAAGGTGGGTGTATTTCTACTAATTAATGAACAGCACTGAGTCCTCCATAAAAACTCATCAACTTGGTACGTTACTTGGTACAGATGCAAAGCAAAGAGGATACAGTTTGTCTAAGGACAAATATCTGCATTTAGTTCAACTCTATGTAAGATACATATCTATAGACATGTATTTTGTCTAACACCACAAATACTGAATAAGTGAGCTTAGCTATTCCTGGCACATTTCAAAGTTGTGGAATTAAAATGTTAAACAATAAAATATGTATTTCATGGCAAATGTTTCTGTTTGGCTCACATTAATTAAAATACAACTCTTCCTGTTCAAAGAAAGATTAAAAGGAAGATAGAATATTGCTAGTCAACAGCAACAGGCAGCAACAAACAGAATTAGGTTAACTAGATGTGCAGAGCTTTTTGCATCTTCTTTAAAAACAGTGTGTCCCATAATCTGTTTCTTGACCGGATGGCAAGGTATTCTCCCTTGGAGGACTAGCCATTTGCAAAGACAGTGCTCTGCATGGCCATCATACATCAGCAGCTAGGAAATTCTGACCTTAGTGCTGAGGCATGCTCAAATGGCAGCTAAAATGTTCTGGTTCATCTCAGCATGTTTAAGCAGTGAGGAAGTATGTTTTCTGCACTTTATCCAGGTGAATTCATGCTAGAAAATGAATCTTCTACATGCTTCATTCCCTTCAAACTAGTCTCTAGATTATTATATTATTATCATAACTTGCATATTGTATAAGGCTATTATGCTCATAGGTGCCTTTTTATGTTCAGAAGAACATTTCTTCACTGTATGGATAACCCAACATGTAGAGGTACAACAATGGCACATCTGATGTTTTAGACATTTGGTGTGATTAAAATCAGCATGGACTGTTTGGATCATGCATGCAATTCATTTATAAATTTGATGTGGAGAAAGGGCTTTCAAGAAATGGCTTCAATATTGATATTTATGGTTCTTTAAGGCTAAAAATAGCCCAGAAAATGTATGCTGCTTTACTTTCTAATGCATTCTAAATTATTCTCTCCTGAAGAATATGCTTCATTTACAAGTTCTTCAGAGGTTGCTCTACCTTTTCTTTTAATTCTTTGTGTAGCTATATAGTCTAGCTTGATGACTTAATCTATCAGGTCCAGAATTTGCTATCCTAGTACTATAGATTTTAATATCAGCAAATTCTAATGAAGTAAATCTCCAAACCATGTAGTCTCCCATTTTCTGATCCTTAGTTGTCAGATCATTCAACAGCTGAGGATCTTTCCCAAGTCTTGACCCTAACTTATCTGTTCAGGTGTCTCACCTACTTGTCAGTAGCCAGCAGTTGCTTTACATTTCATATCAATATTTTTAGGTCTGAACGTACAGTATCAACAGTAGTTTGCACTGATGCCTGTTGTCATTGTTTTGTATGGACAATAAGATATTTTGATCCAGATCTGTGTGCACAGTCATCTCAGTTCCTGTGTCCTTTAAAGCAATGGGCTGGCCAACATGTATTTGTGTACCCTATGATTAAGCTTCCCAGAGAAACTCCTGAGAACACTTGTAAGTCTCATCTAGGGAATTGACAGATACAGTGGGATAGGCTGCTGTGGAACCTTATTCTATGAAGTGATATGGGTAAAGCCTAGGAACTTCGCTGCTGTGGATCTTTAGCACACGAATCATTTGCCAACCAACCTTGGTATCTTGTCTCATGCAATGACCACTCCCTGAAAATTTAAGATAAAGAAAAAAAATCTCGTTTGTATATCCCTATTTTATTTCCAGTAGATTTAAATGGATGGGGTTTATGCACTTACTTCATGTCTATTTTTCCTTTGAGTGGTCTTCTAATTTTGTTTTAAATGGATAATTAGCTTCTTTGACCGCCAGGTGGCCTGCTACACTGTGTTGTTCACTGTATGCCTGGACTCTTGTCTTGGGAAGGGCATACAATAATATTTATTAAAAATTCTGTAGTTAGATAATGTTATTCTGTGACTGTAGGTGTGAAATTTGTAATTTTACCTTGGTCTTTTTTTTATTTTTTCTGGAATGAAAATGTATTGTAATGTAAATGTATTCATATTAGTGGGACTTTATCAGAACTATTTAAGGTTGCAAAATTAACAGATATGTAGAATGTCCTTAAAGATTTTTATATGGTGCAAATATTCAAACCTTTTCTGAAGTACTTAATGGCCTTACCAACAGACAGTTAACTGCTTCCTCTAACATTACTGCCACATTTTATTGAAGAGGCAAGGAATTAAATTGATGCAATGGCAATTCTTCAAACATCAGAACCAAATGCCAATCACCAATGAGCTGGAAAAATTACCTTTAATAGGGTTAATGTAGTGCTAGTGTAGACTCTTAATGGACAAAAGCTCTATAGCCTGTTCTGAAATACGTATTTGTTACTTTATTTAAATTTAAGTTCTGTAGCAACGTATTATTTGTGAACATAGTTAATGTAGTTGGTCACCTGACATAGCTGTTATAGATAGAGATTTGAAAAAGTAACCTAGTAGTATTAGGGATATGGAGTATTCAACGAGGTAGACTTTTTCATTTTTGCCAATTATTATAAAATAATTGTTAGCATGAGAAGCACAAGACTGAGTAAAACTACTTTATTTCTGTCACTGAAGTTGCAACTCATTATTTTTCTGTCACCATAGAAGTCACAGTCCATTATTTTTTCTGATATTCTCAATAGAACATATTTCTTACAAATATCTGAAAATTATAGCATATGCAATGTTTTTTCCTCCTCAGCTTGTTCTCATTCTTTTTCTTTAATTTTTCTACCATCGTTTGGTATTTTTAAATTCCCTACAATTGCAGCATAGTATAACAAAGATCTATCAACTGGGCAGACAGCAGTTAAAACTGAAGACATTCAGACACATTAGTGTGAGCACATAGCTTGCCTTAATGGGCACAGACCTTTTCAATTTGTATTTGAACTGCCATACAGCTATCGTGACATGCCTGGTTACCAGAATAAGTTAACTACAAAAGCAAGACCAGAATTTCTTGAGAAAATGCCAGAAAAGGTTCATAAGGCTACTCTACCCTGTGTTTATCTGTGAATCAGCCCAAGTGGTTTTTTTTTTTCTTTTTTTTTCTTTTTTTTTCTTTTTTTCCCAGAGAATATTTTGGCAGAATGCCATTAGAAATGAGAAGAAGCTTTCAGCTTTCATCATGCCAAAAAATAGCAAAGTTTACATTTAGCAACAGTATAAAGCCTTGAAAATAGACACCTGAATTCATGGAAATAGAAACAGAGGAAAAACATTTTTGTTTTTTTTTCTTACAAGTTGTACAGAAGGCAAAATGAGTTCAGTGTAAGTACACTCATGTATTCTGCTAAAGGTAACTATTAGTTCCTAAATATCTAGTAGAAACAAAGATTTTTTGAGTTTAGATCTGGTGTATTTTCTGCAATGATTAAAATGTATCATAAGTACAATAGTACTTTTTTTTTTTCTTTTTTTTTTTTTCAGTCTAGTGTGAAGTAAAAACTGTTAAGTAGTTTTGAGCTCAGCTGCACAAAAGAAGGTGATGGGCAGAATGAAAGACGTGCTCCCCCATCAGAGATTTCTGGTACTGGACACATGATCTGTCTGTACCTCAGTTTCTCATTTTAAATTGCAAATAATATTTCTCCACTTCACTGAACTGTTGCAAGCCTGTAAAGAATTGGAGCAGAGGAATGGCAAGCTTGAGTCTGTATGTGAAAGGCTGCTGATGGATGTTCTGGAAGGGGCCAAGTATCTCTTTTAGGCACAGAAGCTGTTTGAGATAGAGACTGGCTTTTAGCATGTCCTGGACTGTATAATTTCCAGGATTTCTGGATAGAGCTGCAGTTCATAGTAACAATTAAAGGAATCTCCCTCCCTCCAATCACAGAACAGCAGAACGTACACTTTTGCTCCTGGTGGTTCCTGTTTATGTTTCACAGACCTCTCAGTAGGTATGGGGGTTTCAAAGAGCAAGCCAGATACCATATGCAGGTAGAAAAAAGAAGCATTGCTTTGATTTTTTTCTCCTTGCTATTACATGTGTGATAGTTCTCCCAGTGTTATTGCTTAGGTTATGTCTACTTTAAATTTAATTAGAATATTAAAATGTTATTACATTCTGAAAGTCCATTTTTAGGAATGGATTCAGAGTCTTAAAGTACTAATTTATTTAATTTACTGAGGGTCTGGGGCTTATCATATGTGTTAATTTTTTAGAAACAGTGTTCATACCAGTATAGTCTCTTAAATATTATTCAGCAAAGATAGTGGTGCTGGAGAGTGTTCTAAGATTGAATTACATCTTGGAAGAGGTTTTCTCACCTTCAGAGTTGTCTGGCTCTTACTGAAAAAACTGTTTGGGCACAGCATTGTGCTGTCTAGATCAGTACTCAAAGAAGGGAGAAAGCATCTGTGCTGGATACACATAGGTCCATGAGGTTGTTACCAGCTGTTCTAAAGAATGTATGTTGTTAGTTCTTACTTTTCAGCCATCTCCATACACTTGATTTGTTTAAGAGATTTCCTACCAATGGGGGAAAAAGTGATTGCTGCCATAGCATTAACTATCAAAGCTGTTAATACTATATAAAAAAAGAAATATTTTCTTCCATGTTATAATAATTCAGTGACATTTGTGAGGTGTACAACTTCTTGCCAACTTTTCTAATTTAAAACATTATCTGTTTGAGGAAAACATATGTTAGAAATTTTTAATTCAGTGATAGGAAAGGCACTAATGAAATATGCATGTATGAATTTTGTATCACATAAGTTTCCTCTTTCTTGAAATGTGATTAAAAGCCAAACATCTGGATTATGTTTAAAAAGCTTGAAACTCCAGTTTTCGAAGAGATCCAATCTATTTTGACACTGTACGCTTATCCTTAACATTTTCAGCATGCTGTTAACATTACTTGCTATTGTAGAAAAATAAGTTCAGGTTTAAACAAAGTTGGACTTTTCCAAATGCTAAAAATATTTTCTGAAATAGCTGTTTCTGCAGCATTCACGCAGGCATGGTTTAAGCTGTGTCAGCATTTCCATTATAAATTTGCTCTTGAAAACAGTTTATGTTGATCATAAAAATAGTTTTTCAACTTGAAAGAATTTTTTTTATTTTATCACAGAATAATATTAAAAATGGGAGATTGACTTCTCAATTTTAAAAATTCAGGGTAACATGGGATTTGTCTACTGTTAACACAGATAGTGGCACAGCAATGATAACTTTCTCCTTTTGTTTTAATAACTCTAATTTGTACTAGAGAAGTGAGTAGCTATTAGTTTTCATGTCTCCTGAAGTGTTCAGAATGTCTGTCTGGAGATGATAAAATGGGACTAACTATACAACTTTATTTTTAGCATGTTTTAATAATTGTTTTGATGCAGTACATTGCAATGGCATTGCTGTAAGAGAAACTAGAGCGATAGCCAATGTTTTAGGTAGTCAGTGTTGATGTTTTAGCACTCCTAGTGGACCTGCTGACTGTGCTGACTTTGACATAACTCAAGGGAAATTATAAGGAACAAATCAAATAGCAAATTATAAAAACTATTAGCTTTCACTTTACTTAATATAGTACAGAATATGAATATAAAATAAGAATGTCATTTTTCATTATAACTTTGGGGCAAATTAAGAAATCTGCTGTCAACACCAGGCTGCGCCTTTCCAAGCAGCACCTTACTTGGGCTCTCAAACAGGTGTAAATTCTGTTGTGTAGAAAAAAGTTCAAATATGATAAAGATCATGTTGTTATGCTACATACTACAGGTGTCATGAACTCAGATCTGCATATTCTGAGGTTAGAGTCCAAGTTAACTACACAGAGTCTGTCCATCCTTGGCATGAGTTCACTCACCGGCCTGCACAAATTGCAGTTATTGCCAAAGGCAAGGGATGATTTTCTTTTCTTACAGTTGACAAGGTCTAGTAACATGGGTTGCTAAAGAAAGTGTGCCTTAAATGGTGGGATGAGAGAGCCATCTGGATCCCAGAGCTCCTCTGTGGATTCTCCTGCTCTTTGGTAGAGACTTTTAGTTCTGCCTGTGTCGGTTTAGATTTCCATTTGGCTCTTTTTGCAGTTGACAGCTTCTTCTCCTGTGTAACAGTACAACAAATAGGTAAGAAGAAGGATCCAGAGATATTCTATCCTCAAACATATCCCAGAAGGTACTGCTAGAAGACAGGATAATTTATTTGTCGATTTTCAGTTGGACTTCACTCATGGGAGGTTATTACTGCCTGCCATTAGCATTCTGGCTGAGTAACGATGGAGTAAGGACTTCAGAAGAGCCAGCCTGAGAAAGATAAATGTGCAGGAACGTCCATTTCAAAATAAAACACAGCCTGTAACATGCAGCCTGACAATGGGCTGTGCATTTGGAATTAATTCCTCTGTAGAGGAGTTCCAACTTTATGTTTCATGCATATTGCACAAGTAGGCGCAGGTTAGCAGAGAGAAGGATAAGATGTGAATTTCAGGTTATTAATTAGTTTCTTTGATTATCTTCAAAAAATCTTCATAATCTTATATTGTTGTGTATTGTTTTGTCAAAATGTAAAAGTAAAAATGTAACCATATGACATTTGATACATTCTGGGTTGGCATTTCAGAATATCAGGCCAGGGAGAGGTGTATCTCCATCTTTGTGTTTCCAGGTCATACAGTCTCCCTGTCATCTAATACATTTTCTGACCAGTAATGGGCTAACTACTGCCTTCTCCAGTGTTTTGGAATCCATTTAATCTACACTTTTCCTCAGTAAATAAAAATACTTGAGCAGTAATCCAAAGATACAGTAGTTATTAAGTCCTAAAGAGCACTATTTTTTAGTTTATTTTAAATCAGTTGTTCTTCATACACTAAACAAATGTAAATTATGCTAAATCCAAATTTGATATTTTAAGCATGTCTGTAAGTTGCATATATCTTAGTCTGTGCCAAAAGTTGCACCTTTGATGCTAGTTGTGAAAAATACCTTGTTGTATTAGTCAAAGCAACATGGGATAAATCTCCGAAATTTGTTATGATATCAGACAAAGATGCTAGTTAAAGGATAGCTTATTGGATCAGTAGATTGTTATGATATGAAATACACCTGAACTGCACTGAAACCTCTATTGTGGGACTATGTTCTGTTACCATCTGCCAGGGTTTGTCTTTTACTTGTAGATCTAGTGGAATCTCATGCAGCTGATATTTAATTGTCCTTGCAAATTCGATGTGTTATATTTTTTATGTTCTTAGTGATTTAATTATACTTAAAAACAGGTTAATAGTGTTGTAAATAACTGGTATTGCAAAGGATTGAATTTCAACACAAGTTGATGCTCAGTTAAAATCGCCACATATCTATTGAATTAGCCAGTTCTTGGCTGCTGTGCCAGGGTAAATGTCTTCCTACTTAACTGAGGATTGAGCAAGATGGGCAAAATGCGCAATAAAGCCAAATCAAGACTTAATATCCCCACTCAAATTTTTATTCTTTGTATCATGTAGTAAGCTTTCAGAGCAAGCTCAGGGATATGGGTTAAAGAAAAATAATCAGCATTTAAAGAAAATTCCCTTATATTTAGAGTAACAAAGCTGAAAAAGAAGCCCTTAAAACTTCTTACTGAATTACTGCCATCAGCCAGTAGATCCATGAGGCTTGTTCAGCTAAAAGCCACAACAGACTTTGTAATGCAATGATGTAATCTTGGCTTTGTGTCATTTATATTCAACCTAAAAAAAAACAATTTTCCTGAATAGACAGCCTGACAACAATATTGTTCAGTGTTGGTTTTTATTTGGATTGTTTCCAAATGATTCATATGCCTCCACAGTAACACCATGCCAGCTTAAGTTTTTACTCTGAATTCCAAAGTTTCCTCCTTTTCTTGTATTTTATTTTGCTTTTAGAGCCCCAGTTATGTTTGCGAAACTAACCAGCTTGGCCACGAAATTAGGATGTATCTTGCAGAGTGCATTCATTTTACTTTTTGCATATTTTTCCTGAGGTCATGTCAAGGTTAGTTTGAATTCCATCCTACATTAAGACTTCTTTCACAGCTATTTAGCTCTGCAGCCTACTCCCCGCTGGGGTCTGCCCCTTGGGCACGTCAAAGCTTCAGACCTGACAAATCACACACAGATGAAGCTGTACAGTTTTTTAAACAGTTTCATCACTAACGTGCTTTTATTTTTTTTTTTCCTTTACATAATACCTTTTTTTTTTTTCTTTTTCTTTTCTTTTTCTTTTTCTTTTTTTTCTGGAGTTTATTCTCTGAATTGCAATATCCAAAAGACTGATTTCTGTATGGAAAATACACTGGCGCAGCCGAGCTGTGACAGGGAAATGGCGTTGTGCACTGCATGCCACTCAGCCCTCCGCAAACTGAAAGCGCTGTGGCTCCTTAATTAGCAACAAGCTATAGCTCCTTGGCTAATAACTGTAAGCGCATTGTTAGCATCTATTTGCACAGAAGAGCCTAAAACTATAAAGGCTGATAAATATGCAAAAACAATCGTCCATATTGTGCACCCTTTTATGATACAGGGAAGCTGTGTGCTGCTGTTCACAAAAATGAACTTCTGTCATCCCAGGGATTACTTGGAGGAGTAATGTTCAGGAGTAATATCAGTGTCAGCACTGACTCTCTGCTTTAACAGCAATCCTTATGGGACTTAGGAAATTAGAAGTGGGTGTATGTGTATATATATATATATATAATTAGCTTCACAACTAGATGCAGGGTTTTCACCAGCTACGTTCATGCACAGCCTCCCCCCCCCCGCCCCAGTGCTCCCACTGCATGTGTATCTCAGTGCATAGAATGTTTTGAAGTGCCTAATGCAGTTTGCAGGTGAAAAGAAGTTTTCTAAAATTCTTAACAGCAAACTGTTATCTGTATTTTAGCATTTTGTGAAACTAATCGTGCAACAGCATTTCCCGTTTAATTGATGAAGTTAAAATGCTTGGCTGCTAATGAGTGTATTAGCAAACAATATACTCTTAACAAGCTTAAGCAGCTCAGGATTTTAAAAAGCAGATTACTGTCCTCCTCATTTTTATAAGACAAAATGCACTGCCTCCTACAAATTGCTTGATCAGCTGATGAAGTACTATAATTATAGTCGTATTGCAGTTTTGACAAAGCCACAATAACAGACTGTAGTTTAGTCCCCACTCCAGGCACACAACTCTTTGCATTACAAAACCCAGTTTTACTGGTCTAATTCTTACTGAGAACAAAAGGCACCTGGAGATGTTAACTATATACTAAAAGAAAACTTGGAATCTAGGAAATAATAATATCGAAGCATGACTTTTCTTCTTGCAGCTAGTTCATTGAGAATGGTATCTAATGAAGAGTTGTCTAAAGGATTGCTTGTTTGGAACTAATTAAAGACAGATATCCTAAATAGAAGAAGGATCATGGGAATTACATTAGTTGTCTGGAGACTTGTTATTCTTTTGGTACTCTGAGTAGATTGTGGAAGTTCTTAGGGATTCAAGAAATAAGGCGAGCTAATAAAAAGTTCTATTTTTCTGGTTATTGGCCAACTATTGTATTTTTGTTTGCAATAAGATTTGAGCCAACAGGCTAGAGGCTTGAATAAAACATTTAAACATTTGTGCATTAACACATTATGGTGAAAAGAGAGTCTTGTGCTTTCACTCAGTGCATTTCAGCCTTCAATTAATGTGAAAGCACTACAATGCCTATGCAACTTCTCTTGCCTTGTGGTGCACCATTTATCATTGCAGTTTTACATTGACCTTGACACCCACTTCATTAGAATAAAGATTGTCTACCATTTAGGTTACATTGTTCCTCTGCACAGAGACCCCATGCAAATTTCTGTTCAGATAGAAGAGCTGTGAGCCTGTCAGAGGTCATCTGCATTAAATGATTGCAGCTATTTTCCAACTGCTTCTTTTCATTCTACTCAATTCAGGCTAGGAGGATCAATCAAGCCCTCTGCCTGAAACAGTAGGACTGCTGGGAATATAACTGTTTTTGGTAGTAGTGGATATGCCCTAAACAGTATTAAATATTTAATATAAATTCATTAAAGGGCATACAAAGTCTTCAAAAAGATATTACACTTATAGTAAAATTTAAAATGTTGAGATCACCTTCCTTAAGAAAAAGGCAGAACAATGGGTACTGACTGCAAAATTTTTTAATGTAGGAAAGAAATAGTTCATGAAGTTACTTAATATTTCTTTCAATGTGTTTATTTCTCCAGCTGCCAGGAAAAGGAATGTGCTGCAGAAGTGTAATCCACATTTGTTACTTTCTGAAACAAAAATGTGAGGATTTAAGACAAAAGTGCTAAAATTCGTCTTGTTTTACAGGCGTGCACACATACACACACGCTCACTCATACAAATACATATTTTACCACTGTGCTTATTTGTAAGGGGGAAAAGCAAATGGAAATAAGTTAGCGCTCTCCTTCTTGAGTTTTCTGAGTGATATAATTGGAATTAAATTATTAATGGGAAATGCTTAAAAAAGATTGTTTTATGATCTTCTATTAAAGAATTTGCAATTCATTTTAGTATTTGTAGTTTGATTTATATTAAAGATAATGCAATCTATGTCCAATTAACGATACATAGCCAATGTAATATGATTTTCAGATCATGCAAATGGAATAAACTAGGAGACAAAAAACTGATTCTTAACCTCAGATGTAATTTGCTGTGTGAGTTCTGGCAATTTTAAATGACATTGCACTTTTTAATTTTTCCAAAGGCTCAGCAACAAATTTATCCCAATCAGGAAAGCCTATTATTAATTTACAAGGACAATTGTAGGAGTCTCTATAATTTCCCTGTGCAATTATTTACCATATATTGCTAATAGTGAAATACATGAAGTTTGCAAGAAAGAGCAACTGCTATTTATCTAGACAAAGCATTCAGCTGAGATCTTGATTGTTGTCCAGAGGTTCTAGTACTATTGACAACATAAGAAATATAACCAAGCTTCTGGACGGTTTCTAAAATGTTTCACACTGATAGTACCAAAAAGGTAGAAGCATTAAGAGCTATTGTGAAGGGAAGGCTGGCCTCTAGCAGATTCCTTCACTTTGCTTGTATACAGCTGAGCTTTGGACCCTGGACTTTGGAATAAAAAGACTCTTTGTTCTTCACTGAATGGCATTAGGCATGGGCTTCCTAAGGGGCCACCATGAAGCCTAGCATGAAGAGTGCAAACATTATCCAGAAAGCAAAGTGAGAATGTGTGTGAAGAGATGATGGACAAATATTGCTATATGTGCATGGCTGTATGTTTACGTATATTTATATTGGGTATTTGGTGAATTTACCTGCAAAGTATTTACTTTATGTATATACCATGTTTTGTGAATATGTGTCACCACTGAATGTGTGCATATATAACCTCTGACTGTGCATGTGTGTATTTGTGTCTGCCTCAACCAAATCATTCCAAAAGGCTAAGTTTTAAAATTTAAAGATGTAATCTAGGTAAAAATTAAACTGGAAGTCACTGAGTTGTGATCTCAGTTGTCTGTGGTGCAGTACCATTTGATTGAAGGCACTTTTTTAGTATGTGAATGATGGAATGCAGAACATCTACAAATAGCACACCCTTATTCCAATAATGAAGAAAGTTCACTGGCTTAATTCTTCTGTACTTCGTAGCCATAGCTCCACTGTGTGTTCAGTATGTCTAGTCTCTTTTCACTATAACCAACAGAAGCACCATACAAAAGTCTTACAATGGATGTCTTAATCTCTCTGTGTGCTTTTAGAGCATTATTTTGAATTCCATCATGCAGGCTTTTTTTTTTCCTTTCCTCTTCTGAAGTTTTATTACAACAACAGAATTCCCAGGGAGCTTTAGGGGCAAGGTTTGCATAATATTGCCCTAAAGTTTTGCTTGAGAAGCGGAATCTGCACCCTCATCCTGATCATCTTTTTGTGATGTTTCTCTTTCTGAAAGATGTGGTGTGCAGTCTTACGGAGTTGTTAACTGTGTACAGATTTTTTTATTGCTTACCGGACAGTGCTCATCTACGAACCTTTCATGATGATTTCTTTCTCTGACCTCTCAGTGACTAGGCATCTTGTTCCTTAACACTGAAGGAGGCTGAAAAATGCTTGAGTTGCTCAATGTGTGCCTTCTATACCAGTTTCAAAATGGCTTATTCTTCTGGTTTCCATGGTGACAATTAACACTGTTACAAGGCATTGTTCCAGTCTCCATTTGGGCAGAATTTTCGGGTGTGATTTTTCAAACAAAAAATGTCTTATATAATTTTTTTAAAGAAAAGAAAAAAGGCATCATTTAATTAAAGTGTCAAAAAACATGTCTCAATCAAGCCTGCCTAGGTTTTGTAAAACATTTTTATCAAAGGAAATTTAACTTGCTTTGTTTTGGAATTCAACTTCTCATGGTTTAAATATTTTGCCAAACTTATTCATAAATAAGTGTTACTGCTTTTTGCTAAACTCTACTGTTTTTCTTTAGAGAAGTACTAATCATATTGAGAGAGGGGGAATGAAAAGCCCAAATGCTTTAACTTTGAATTTCTTTTGAGTGGCTTCAGGAGCACAAAGCCAGCCATGCATGCGTGCAGCTAATCATGCTGTAAATATTTTGCGGGTTTATTTCATTATATTTGTTCCCAACTTTTTAACATGAGAAGTGTCATGAGAAATTAAATATTAAAAACTACTGGAACTTTTACTTAATCTTATTTTTGCCTATTAAACAATGATTTATATGATAGCATCCATGGACTGTCACAATGGAGCAGCATTTGCTCACTTAAAGCTGAGGAAAGAATGAATCTAAAGATTAAATTATCTTCTCACTGCAGGATTAAGAAGTCCTACCAGACTAGGGTTGTGCTGCGCTGATAGAGCTGCTAGCTAATTTTTTCCATGCAACTGCTTAGAGTGTAGGTGTTTAATGGATTAAAAAATAGCATTAGCAATAGCATGTAGTGCTATCAGTTCTTAAACTATACCTCCTAACATTAGCTCTTCCCTTAACTTAAAATACGTACTGCATATTAAATATCCAGAAATGAAGCAATACTGACTCTCAGTCACATACCGATACCTAATAATGAACTGAATATTTTCATCTATTATAGTTATAGTATAATGCATTTTCTGTCAATCAGTGCTTGTCATGCTTGTTTATACAGTAGGTTACATGGTGACAAAGTCAGAGATTGTACATAAAATCTATCTGATTTATTTTTTAATGTAATAACCCTTTAATAACATCATCACTCTATTTGGATTATGCTTCACTGCATTATTTCATCTGACCCAAAATTAAATGAAACATTTTACATTTCTCTGTTAGCAAAACACTGTAGTTACAAAACATTCACTGTATTTTTTTTTCTTCATTGGTCCTATGCCATCCAGGACCACTACCAACTGCAGTCCACCCTGTAGCAGCCTGTAACAGGTGATAGGCATTAGCCAGCTATGCCTGCATCAGCCTCACACAGCTAGAGGACTCTCTCAGTCTATTAATTCACTTGACAAAAGAAAGGGAGTAGCATGAACTGGATTTCAGTGCCTAGCAAATTGGACTCTGGATTCCCCTTGATATTACATGTACTCATAGAAATAATTATGCAAATCCTTTTCAGTTATATCATTTTTAAATAGAAATCAGATTGCATGAAGAAGATCGTAATTGCCTCCAGTAACCATTCTAGCTGAAAAGGCAAAGATGTGGGACCAAGAAAAGTACTTGTTGAACATTTCAGTCCAACAGAATGATGTTGGCCAAACTGAACTGAGAATTCAGTTTGCCAGTGTGAAATCTGGTCGATGCCTAATATTTACAGGTCTGAAACTAGTCACAGTGCACTCTGTATCACAAGGCAAATTCTTTACAAACAATTCCTTGTTTTTTACTATGCATATTCATGTAATTTTGGATACACAGACACCTGATCAGTGTTCATTAATAATGAGAAATGGTTTAAATCACCTCATTTAAAACATTTGCTCTGTGATCCACAAACGACTAATATTTGCTGAAGTTTACATAATACAGATGATGTGCATGTGTTGTGCAAATGAAAGATTAAAATATGAAACTAACAATATGCAAACATATGCATGGAAATGCTGAGGACCTGTTAGCTGAAACAGTGATTTCACACCTTTATTATTTTCTTTAAGCTGTCTCCAATTGTATTTTTGCTTTGTTTTCCTACAGAATATCTCCCTACGTCTGGAAAAGGCACCCATGTTTTAAACATTCCTTATTCATATTTAATTTTTATACTTGGCTCAGTTACTAGCATTTGCAGTGTGAGCTGCTGTACCAGTTTTCATGGCTGAAAATAAAGCAAAGAAGCTTAATGTTTGGGATGTAATTTGCTAATAACTCTGCATAATTTATGAATGTCTCATAAACTCCTTTAAGAATACATTTTGAACTCTCCTTTACCACTAAAAGGTGTGATTTTGACTACTCCTATTTCTATGAGTAGTTTGTATGTAAGACAGAGAGTGAATTAGCTTACCTATAGGTATGGCATGTATATGAGTATATATCTATGTTTAAATTTTGGGTTTTTTTAAACCCAAAGTACCAGCTACTAATTGGTCAGTGTAGTAGCTGTCACACTGAACACTTAACTCAGGTTTTCAGAGAATAAAATTTTCTTAAAGAGATGTATTTCCCTGTGCATCTCGAGATTAGAATACATTTTAATAGAGTATATATCACATATTTAGACATGCAGCTAAAATATTCAGAAATCTGTATTAAGTTGATTTTGTAAAAAGTTTCTGGTTTTAGTCCTGTTTTCTCTGTTCTTTTTTATTTTTTAAAGAATAATTAACAGCGGAGGAAATAAAGCATTGTTGCAGGACTGTATTAACACTTTGGCCATTGTTGTTTGTGTGCCATTTCACTCTTGGTTGACACAAAAAAAATCAAGTTACTTGTATTCTGTTACAAGTGAGTTACGTCGAAGTGTTTTTCTAAGGTGAAGCCCTCACATTTTCATGTGCTGCTATGTTTGAAGCCCATATATAAGGCAAAATGGAGAGGGAGCAAAAATAAACTTCACAGAAAACATAAATCTGTAATTATTTCCATGGGCTTTTTTCAGTGGAGAGACTCAGTGGTACCTGATGAAGTAGCATATTTGAAAAATAAGATACCAACTCCCTTGAATGAGACAAGGCAGATCAAGCTTTGGATGAGAGGGTGTTAGTGAATGCTACCGCACATGTGAATATCGTGAATATTGTGAGTAAGTGGATATTACTAAGTGTAATCCATCACTAACTGCCTGTGCTTATATGTCACCCAGAAGACAATATGATTGGTACCTAAATCTCTTCAGATATGCAATAAGATTATGTGTTAAAAAAAAAAAAAAAAAAAAAAAAAGGGAAGAAAATAGTACAGTGAGCATGATCAACTGGACTCTTAGAATTAAAGTTCAAGTTTTTTTTTGTAGAGAAGACTCGTCACAGTAGCTAATATTATCTATTTCTTTTCTTTTTAGAGATACAGCGTAGAAATGTCAATCAGGCAACCGAAAAAGATGGAACTGCTCAGTAAGGTTGAAGCTCTGAAGAAAAGTGGTGTTTTACTACCAAATGATCTCCTTGAAAAAGTGGATTCAATTAATGAAAAATGGGAACTGCTCGGGGTATTTGCATTTTTATTACTGTTTGTGGGTTATGTGTACATTTTTGTGTGTTGAAGTACGCTGTCTGCCTGATTTCTAATTTGAGGCACAAATATCTCTCTCTTTCAATTCACCACGTACATTTCAAACAAGCTACTCATGCTATTATAAAAACTCCATAGTATTTTCCTCTTGTGTTGATTTTTTTTTATTCCATGCTTGTCTCCTGTCTGACTTTAATAATTTTAGTTCTTTAATACATAAAAATGTAAGTAAAATATGCCATGTATTACGGGTATGCACCAAGTCAACTATAATGCAGTATATCTGATATACACTGACTGTCATGCTTGAGTGAATGTTAATAGAATTTATTCTGAAGGTACATGTTAGAGACATCTACTGTTTAACTATTTACTATACCCTTAAGATGAAAAGTGGGGTTGTCACCGCATATTTCAGGTCACTCTGATGGCTCAAAAACAAATATGCAGATTCTGTATAAATCTGAATACCTGAAGCTTAGAATGCAGCCAGGATATGTTTCATACTGCTATATTCAGCTCACTTTTGACAAAAGCCAGAAAAGTTTCATGTAATTCATTTCACGCTATGATGGGCTGGGTCTCAGCCAAAGAGTGAGATACAAGAATCTGGCAAAAAAAGCAATATAGAGATTCTGTTATCCAGAGACCAGGGATGGCACCATGCAGGAGACACTGTAGTCCTATTGTTGTAAAACAGCTGAGAGAGAGAGAGAGGTCAAACTATATATTTTTCCATCCACTTCTCTCCTTAATTGCCTTCACTTCAAATCAAGGGTAAGATAAATTTATAAATTACTTTAAATGATTAATTATAGATGTGTGATATTAACAATACAGTCACATTGCATAATTTTGCATGCTATTATCTGAGCTTAAAAACCATTTCTAATATATTATGAGTAAACTATACATGCAACTTGCCAGCATCATTTTAAATACTGACTTGTGTCGCTTTAGCTTATTTGGTAATACAATAGCCATTTTATAGAGGGTTGAGTTCGTTTAGTTCAGTGAAAGTTGTTTCTAACTGATTGATTGTCTAAATCTGCAAATTGTCAGAAAATGTTAAAAGTTGTCTTCTAACTAGTGAGCTTATTATTTTCCAGTTATAATTATAATATGTAGCATTTTTGAAATATTTGAACAAGAATAAATTTGCTAATAAAAATGGGACCTATTAACCTGTTCTTTTACATAAATTCATGTATTTTATTTTAAACTTTTAAAATAATTTTAGTTAGCCTTATATTTATGACATTCAATGTATTTAATCAGATTAATTCAGTTGCACTGATTACAGCTGGTAGGATGCAAATGATGAGTAAGTGATAATAATTACAAAAAATCTAAGAAAACTTCTTAAGAAAAATTGAAGCCCCCTCTTCTCTGCATGTTAAGATTAAAATATACCTCTGGATTAAGTTTTGTAAATAATTTCAGCATTTACAGAAAAAAAAAAAAAAAAAAAGAAGTATTCCTGTTTTCCTGCTAAATGCAATTTCATTAATAATAAGCAGAGTTTGATAGAGTTTTGTTTAATTTAATAAAAATCTTCACAGAAACTAACGGTGGTAGGCATACTGTTTTAATTGGCATGATTATGTTTTAATTGGCATGAAAAAAAATTAAAGACAAGGATTTTAACTTCTAACAATGGTAAAATAGAGGGATATGGTTTTTAATATTACTTTCATCTAAGGTGAACAGTGTGGAATGGAAATACATTAGAATGAAATGTCAGTGGTGCGTACAGTTTAATCTGTGAAATTTTGTCCCCTGTGCTGAATATTACTCTGTCTCAATTGCATATTAAACAACCCTATCAAGGCAGGCATTGGCATCTGCTGTGCTGACACAAATTGTGAATTAAATGAAATTGATGTCCTCTGTCGTATATTTATGAAGACGGACCATTCTCTGAAGTATTCTGTTTATGAAGAATTTATGATTGCAAACTGTTCCAGAACAAAAAAGTGGCAATAAATTCTTTTTTGTGACCCTACCCTCCAAGGGCATTGATTTCACCTCCTGCTGCTACTTTTGTTACAGCGTGAAAACAATAGCTAGCACTGGATTCCACTGAGGGTCTTCAAATTATCAATATTTGCACCATGAAAATAGAAGGGTGGTGCCAAGAAAACATGTTTTTCAGTTATGATCTCCTAAGGATGTTATTTACAGAATGCCACAAAGTAGATTAATGTCTGTTGATCTAATTTTGTGGTTTTTAAGCTTATTTTGGAAGCTAAATTCATTATGATAGATTATATTCCAGTAACTTAATGAAGGGTGTATTTTCAACAGACAGACATTCTGGGTCACCTAAAACCATGTCTTCATGTTACAACAATTAACCACTGCTAATTATCAGTTTAAAAGGTTATTGGATGTGATTGTCAGTGTATATTGAGTATTCTACAATCAGTAACACAGATCTACTACTTATAATAAGTGTCAGACTGACAGCCTCTTACAGGTCAGATAAAATACTGCTAGGCATAGGAGAAGCAGGCAACTGCATATTTCCTTTGTGATGTTTAAATGATTGCCTTTCAAAATATTAAAAAGGAAGGTAACTTCCTATCTCTGGCCTCTTCAGAATATTCATTACCATCACCGTGTCCGCTATCAAAATGTTATTCAGCAGTTCCTTTATTAGAAGTGCTACTTTGAAAAGCTATAGTTAATTAGTTTCATTAATGATCAGAGGTGAATGTTTATTTTGATCCATTATTTTTAAAGTGGATGCTTAACATGGAGAACTTAGATCCAAATTTAGGTGCCCAAATAATTGGTTTGATGGCTTTGCAATTTCTAGCTTATTGGTGTCTGAATGAGTTCATCCGCTTTTACAAGCAAGCCAGATGTTATGTGACCTAACTGTTCCTGTACATAACTTCGGGGCTGCAAGTTTGGAAACTCTGACCTGACAGTTTGTACCTTGGAAATATTTCACTACTGCAATGTTACACTAAAAACATAGATCCAGATGGGCTCAGAGCTTGCTGTATTTTCTGTTCTTACAGTCAAGAAATCGTAAGTCCTATAGTCATAAGTATCTAAAGTAGCTGAAAAGTTCTGAAACTACTTTATAAAGTTATGTAGCATTTTGTCTTCTCTGTCCACAGTTGCTCCTAATAAACATTGACTTATCATGCTTCCAGCAAAGCCAGTGACCCATAGAGAACAACACTGTGACATTAGTGAAAAACAAAGATACAAAATATGAAATTGATTGAAAGAAGGAAACAAAGAGTGAAATTGATTGATATTAGTAGTAATTTAAAAATAAAAACCTCTCTAGTCATCTAACAGATGCTTCTTGTTGCACATTAACCTGTATGTGTTTTGGTGCATAAGACTAATCTATGTTTTCTTTATCTGATGTATTAGAAAACCCTAGGAGAGAAGATCCAAGACACAATGGTAGGGCACAGTGGGTTAGGTCCACGTGACCTGCTCTCGCCTGAAAGCGGCAGCCTGGTAAGGCAGCTGGAGGTCAGGATCAAAGAGCTGAAAGGGTGGCTGAGAGATACAGAGCTTTTCATCTTCAATTCCTGTCTGAGACAAGAAAATGAAGGAACAATGAATGCTGAGAAACAACTGCAATATTTTAAGGTAATAAAAAAACAGTCATAGTTTTCATAGATACTCCTCTTTATGGTAGGATAAAATATTTAACTTATACATAGCATAATGCAATGTCCTCATGCACTCATATTTTAGCCTTCATTTATGTATTAATTAATTCATTCGGAACAGTTTAGGATACAGGACTATTAAGTTAGCAAATAAATCTGATGGCACTATGTGATTTTCTTCTGTTCATAGCTACGACTTTTAAGTAAACCCACATCTGAGTTATCCTTACAGGTCACTTTACTCTACAAGTCGTCTTTGACCAAAGAATAAGAAACAAATCATGAGTAATTGTTCAGTATTAGAGGTAAAGATGTTTTTCTCTGGTACAACAGAGTGTCTAGGGCAAAAGCACTCAGCAATGGACAATTTATTGAATACTCACCTCAAAGGGCAGATTGCAAACACTTCCAAACAAATATCAAATATTTTTTTAGACAAATATTCAAGAAAACAACAGTGGAAAACTGGCTGTCTTCCAAATTAGGCAGTCTTTATACTTCTTTTTCCAGTCATGAGAATTGAGGGGGAGAGTTATGTCAGTGTAGATGAAGTTGGTTTTCTATTCAGGTTCCTGAGCATGTTTCTTTGAATACAACTTTAAATTTCTTTATTACATCCATGTTGTTTGTCTTTTTTCTGATTCTTGATCTTCTGCTGTCAGGGAAAATGTTATGCTGGTTCTATTTGTTCTACCAGCGAACTTTTAAATGTTAGTGATTATGAAGGAAATGTTGATAAAGCTGAAGAACTTAACAGCCATGGACCCATGTTATCAATAGAAAATGCTGGATAGTTCTTACTTCTGTGGAAATTTATGGCATTTATATAAGTGCATAACTACGGATTTAAAAATCTGAATTCTAACAAACTTGTTTTTAAAGACCTAGCAATATATGTGTAACGTTTATGAACATGTATATATGAACATAACTATTATAAAAATTTTACTTACATATTCAGAATGTGCATAAATCTTTGAAATTAAATTTGTATGTGTATATATATAATATATATAATATTTAATACAGAATATTTAATATATATATAATATGATGTCATGCCAAGAGCTCTAGAGTTGTTAAACAGGGTATTATAGTACACACATACTGTGATATAACCAGAGTATTTAATTACTTGGTTGATTATCTATTAATTACATAAATAATACATTAATTATTTTTAAAATGGTAGCCATTAGAGTAGAAAAAAATTACTTATCAAACATGGTTAGAGCACATCACTTTGTCATATATATTAAACCATCTTTGTCTCATTAAATCTGAAATCCACTATAAGTAAGTTTTCCATTTTTCACTGATCTCCTGGGGAAGTGTATAAAAGATAAAATGGATATAATTAACAATACTGCAATGTATAATACATATATTTGAGAAGGAACATTTAGAACATTTTCAAAAACATTAGCGATGCCACTAGTACAAAACCTGCTGGGGTTTAGACTGACTTACTTTCCACTTAACTTAAGAGTTTAACCTCATTACTGCTTTCACTATGGTAAGTGAATCATTGTTACTTAATGGAACTTTATTGTACAGCACTATCCCAATTATACATATAGCCATTGTGCACAGAGAATCATTTTTTATAAAATAAACTCAACAGTGCTGTTGATTTTCATTTATAATCTTATGTTTTTAATTACACTTATGCCTTAGGAAAAACAGTTATTTTATTTTCTGAGTGCTTTTATTTCATTTTGCACTTAGAGGATGAGTTGAATGTATTGTTCACATGTAGTTGGGACCCAAGATGACAACACTCTGGTGGAAAGAGATGTTGTTAAATTAGCTAATAGGAAATTATTTTGACTTTTTTCCTTTTACTTAAAAAAAATCATGCATATTAATTTGAGAGTTCTCTTTATTAAAGAATGTGCTATTGCATTGCTTTTCTTTTGAGATATTCCTGTATAATAGTAATATCAAATATTTCTACAGTACTCTGCTGCCAAGTATCTGTACTTGCTGTACAAACATTAATGAACTAAACTCCATTAAACCTTAAAGGTAGGAATTATCACCACCTTCTTATAAATGGGAAAAATAAAACGCAAGGAGATTAAGTGATTTTTTCAGGCTTTCAGAAAACTAATGGTTGTTCTAGGGAAGAAGTCAGCTGCTATGACCCTAGTCTTTGGTTCTAACCACAGGGCTGCTTTTCCTTCTTTCCTCTAGATTACTTCTCAGTATAGTCAATTTTAATATGTAATGCAGACAGATTGCATCCTTGTGCTAATCAATGTCTCTTGTTTCTGTTTGAAGTTCAAATCCTGCTGAAAATGTTTAAATGATTTTTTTCCCATTATTATTAGCATATTTAGATGTTAGAATTAGTAGAATATCATTAGTTACAGTCATAACTCAGCTTATACTCCAGTAACTCAGCAATACTCCAGTATTTTTTGGTTTGGGGATAACTATATTACATACTTCAGTTGGCCCAGTAATTTCTATACAATGTTTTGCAGCCAGTCTGCAAAGCCATTTTGTAACCTGTTCTGCCAGTTTTCTGTCCTCCTCAAGGTTTCAAACATTTTCATATTTAGTTCCAAGGCAGAGGCACAAACTTTGCTTCAGTCTATAGTGACATTTGCTGGTCATTCCACAGCAACACTGCAAGTTTTCAAATATAGCCTAACCCAAGCTATTTTAAAAAAGATGGAGGGGAACTAGTGAACACAAGTTGCACAGCTGCAAAGGGAGACATGTGGGTGTCTTACCCCTGATTTGCTGTAACATGAAAAACAGATGAATCTGAACCAAAACAATCAAGAGACGGGCTTAAATTTCATGAGGTCTTCCTAACCACAAATATGCATTTATTTTATTTATTCTTCCTTTTTGTTTCTGTTTTGCCTTTTGAGTTCCCGGAATTCTTGTTTTCTTGCTTTTCACTGAAACTCTAATGGCCAGAATCAGAACCATGCTTTTTAAATGAGCTACAAGATTCTCAGGTAAACACATGATCTTAGCAACTGAAAAACCTACTGTCATGAGACTAATAATTGGCACAACTGATTTCCTAACCTAATGATGTATGACAATTTTGTGGGTCAGGAGAGACTTGAAACAGGAAAGAATGAGGAACAATACTAAAAAGAATTTGCATTCTTTCGTGAAGGTTTTGGTAAATCCCAATATTTGAGTAAGATCTAGCCAGAACTTGTGTGCTCGTTGGCTTGAAAGTAGGAGTGTTCTGCCACATTTGCTTTTATGTGTCTGGGATTTCAAAAATCATGCTGTTTTCTGTGCAAAAGGCAGCAGAAGAGCCTCAATAATTAGTCACATATTTCTATCACTTGTAATAAAACTTATGACTTTAGGTGTTTGATATAGAGCGATGATTCATCAACATTGAAAAGGTATTTGTTGTGGTTTTGGATTACAGGCCAGCTGCTCAAGAGCAAGCATAGATTTGTGAGTACCTATCCATCTTGATATCCCTTCTCAGACACATAAAGCTGGAAAAGCTCCTGTTCCTTTTGGTAGCCAGATTTATAAATCTCCTCTTTTCTTAAGGAAAAGGGAAGACTACTTTGGTTAAAATAACATAGCAGCATTTTCTGACCTAATGTTCTTTGGCAACAATAAAGTTGCATTTCATGTAGTTTTCTGATCTGGTTTTATGTGAGCCATGCTCTATTGTCATACCTGTCTCATATAATTTGATTCTTTAAAAAAGAGATGCCTAACTTTCGGCAGCACTGAAGGCCCGTAGTTCCCATTGACTTTAGTCAATGTATTCATTACAAAAATCAGACAAAACCATTTGTACCAGAATATGTTGGAAAGACTTTCTCATTTAATATTTCTAAAAATCAATAGTGTATTGAATTCCATAGCAAGTAGTATTTGTAGCCATCTCTGCCTTTTAAGCAGTGTAAATTATCTAATGTTTGTAGCTGTTTCTAATGACTAAACTCACAGAAGAATAGTTTTTGTCTTCCATTAAATTTCAACTCAGCAAGCCAGATGACACAATACCATTAAAAAGCAGAATTTCTGATCACAATCTCTTATTTCAACATCACCTAAAGAAACTGAGCATTCTGATGTAGCAATGTAGATTACATTGGTAATTCATAATTGATCAGTTAATTGACACCTCTTATAACAGTTTTCATTGTAACTGAAAAGTTTCTCTAAGTCAGCACTGTACATCTTAAGAGCAATTTGGTCAAACAAAATTCTGTTAAATATAACACAAGTGAGTTAGTTTGGGAGCAAGTAAGTTTATGGCCACACCGAAATCAAAGGAAAATATTAACTTTGAGTAAAGGTTTGGTGACTCAGAGATTGGAAAAATGTTCCTACAGGTGCCAGAAATCACTTTTGCTACTGCATTTTGGATGCTTTACAATTTTTGGAATGATGTTTCTGGCAGAGCTGCAATCAAAGAATTGCAGAAATTCAATGTGCGTGTAACAAACGTATGCAGAACAGTTTCCAGCAGACAGTCCAAAAGAAGTCAAGCAGCATTTAATCCTTTTTATACCTCTAAGATGATAAAAATGTTGTTGTAATTTTAATAAATTTCTCAGAAAGAGTATAACTCCAGAGCTTTGAGTCTTTTCACAGATGAAGAAATGTTTACCCAAATTTTGTTTGGATTAAATTTCAATAAACAGGAAGGCATAAAGTATTAAATCATATGAAAACCAGACAGATTTCCTAAGTGTAATAAAACTTGATGGCACTTACAAAGGATTGAAGCAAATTCAGACTTAATTTATATAACCTACTACCTCAAAACAGCAATTCTGCAGGTCACTTAAATGAGAATCCAACTATGTAAAGTAAAGCAGGTTGCCTTTTTTTTTTTTTTTTTTTTTTTTTTTTTCCAAAAGGTGTGGTATTTGGGCTCTAACATGAGGAGGAGGTTTTATATATCAATTTTTTCTTTTAGCATACTCAAATATACTCAATACTTTGTATGCAAACAGTAGTTAATATAATCAAACATATCTCAAATTATGTTTTATTTTACCTTTTACTTAGTTAAAGTTCAGTCTTTGTTTCATGAGGCTCTCCCTCTTTAAGGCAACAATAATACAATTTACAATTCCCATTTCGAACTAAATATCTGATCTGAGATAAGAGGTGTCATTTCATCATCCTATTTGAACTTTGAAGCTTGAATGGTAAATTCTGATTTTACTATGTTCTCCCTTTGCTGAGGGAAAGAAAGGAACACAGAAGATCTACCCAGTAGGGGTGGTCAGATCTGACACGCTGCACGTTTCCACAGAGGTATTATAAAACGTCTGCATGTAGTTCTAATCCAGCACCAGCTGTGGGCTCCTGGACTGGGGTTGTGGGATGGAGGTTACTATAGTAACAGGAACAGCCTGTTTTCAGCAGAGCTCAGATACGGCAATGCATGAAATCTTCAGTAGAGTAGAGAATAGACTACTGGCTATTTTTATGCTACTACCTAGTTCATTTATTACTTCCTTCCTTCTTATGTCTTTTTGTTTTTTTTTTTAAACGTCCTGTCCCCTTATTTCTGGTATACTAATATGATTACACTGCAGACAGCATAGCCATGTGGTAGAGGTAGGATAATACAGGCTACCTTTTGATACACACACTGCAGAGATAATGTCTGAGCTTCAGTTATAGTACTTGGAAAGAAATAAGCACTTTTGGAATGCAATTAATCAATCCTGTTTTAGACATCTGTCTATAGAGAAGGTAAACTGTACTTCAGAATGCCTATTTCTGAATGACTAGCTCAGTTGCTGAATTCTCCATTAGATCAGATGAATACCACTTACAGAATCAGTAAGAATATCTCTACGACTCGAGAGACTTGAAGATGTTGAGTCAACTGCAAAAAGATTAGTTACTAATGTCTGTGAGGTTTCCCCACTGCTAATTACAGTTGAGCCCAAGTTTCTTTCTGCGCTCTTGAATGTGCATGAGGGTTTTCATCTGAAACTCTCCCTTGTTAGCTGGAACTGATGAGGAGGAGGCAATGCAACTAATACTTGTTCCTGTCTTTCTTATGGTACTGGAATAGTCTGCATTCATTTTTTATGCCCTGAGTAGACTTGTAAGACTTGAGGTCTGAGTCAAGCTGAGTAACACAAAAGGTATCCTGAAGTACGGAGAAAGATGTTTCAGGCTCACCACTACAAAGTAAAACCTGCAATTTTTTAAGGTCTAATGGCTCACAGTTTTTTTCCCAGCCTTTTGTGTTGTTGGTATCTGAAGGAAATCTTCGGGCTACATTTTTCCTTAGTCATGGGTCTCTTGAAGAGTCATATGTATGGAAGCGAGAATAGCTGAGTTGGCTTCTTTTGATAGATCATTCTCAGTTCTTCACTTATTTTTTGTCGTTATCATTGGTGATACAATTGATTTTCTTCTTTTGATGCACCCAAATGAAAATGCAACTGCTTATTCTACTATTATCTATTTACTGCAAAACCAGAAACTTCCTTTTCAATTATTACTAGCTTGGAAAAGGAGAATGAGAAGAAAGCACAATAATACTATTTGATAGAT
This sequence comes from Tetrao urogallus, assembly GCF_951394365.1. NCBI lineage: Eukaryota > Metazoa > Chordata > Aves > Galliformes > Phasianidae > Tetrao > Tetrao urogallus. Next base: position 35,175,755 of record NC_136819.1, read on the forward strand.
CAAATTCTTATCTGCAAAACACTATTTTTCACTGTAGTCACCACCATTAGCTATGACTTCTGGCAGTGATGAACATGAGCATGTATGCCATGCTCATACAAATCTGCACCAGTGGAGGTGATCCACTGTCCTTGTTGCCAGTGCAGAAATGCACCAGCTACCACCTCTGTGTGCTCACATTCACTGTTTAGTCTCCATGTGTTAATGAAGCAAGTGTTAATGAATGTCACAGGATGCCATTTTTTTCCTCACAGAGGAATTCAGTGACACACTTTTGCTTCATATGCACTTCCATTTCAGATGCCGTTTTGTTGGACTACCCCTCTGCTGCCATCTTTTACATGACAACAAAATGTAACTGAGTATTGGAGGGAAGGTTCAACCTCTGTAACCGTACCGCCACCATCTACCTCTGAGTTCATGGGCCAACATAATAATGTAGGAGGAATTACTTTCAGAGTAGGCATTGTATGATTTATTTGATCATGACTGTCCCTTTGGAGCCATAGTATTGTGTTTTCCAGTGCTCCAATATTAGTGGATTATTAATTGGATAATGTCCTCTGAAGCCATTAAATCCTGCTGATGAGGTTTTTCTTTAACTGGTCTATCACTGACCTAGTAGACAATTGCCTAATCTTGGTTTCAGAACTGTAAGGGTTTCCCAAGTTTCATCTTTGCATGTAAGTTAATAGATCGGTGTCCCAGTAGGGAACAGTATTACAGACTGTATTTGTACCTTTACTCACACTAAAAATAATATCATGCTTTCAGGAAATCCATTGATTCTAGTATAATTATTTGCAGGGTTAAGTGTAGTGCAGTATGAGTTAGAATGTAAAAAGAACAAGCCTTCAGTGTAAGAGTTATTGAACTCCTTATCAGATATATTATGTATCACAAGTATGAGATGTATGTCAGGAATGGGATTTGCAGACTGGCAACATATTACTAGAGACAGCAAATTATGCTAGCTGCCTTAAGTCAGTGGGGAAAAAGAAGTATGTGGATTCCTGTTCTTGGCAGGATGGTTCCCTTACTACTCTGTCAGGAAAGTGCTGCATTTCCTCACCCCAGAATAAAACTGAAGGCTCGGCCTTTATTTTGATGGATTTTCCGTGCATTTCACCAATTGCTGGCAGCACAATGTCACTTGTAGTGTACCACCTTCCATTTCCACAGTGATGCTTGCTTTTGTGTTCTGAACACAAGGAAGCAACCTCATTATGTTCTCTATTCTGAGGATTAGTGAAGGAAATAATGTTTTCTGTGCCCTCTTTGTTTGCATCCTATCTAGCCTCCTTATCCTAATCCTGTATTGTCCAAGCAATGGAAGAATGGCTGGAAAAAGAGCAATAATAAAATGAGTAATGCTGAGCCTCTGAGACCATCATCTGCAAACAGTCTCCTCATCCAGAAGTTTGCCTTTTAACAACTTTCATCTTTTTTACTCCCATTCACAGCTCATCTTGACCACATCACCCACTTCTGTCCTCACTTCTAATTCCAAACTTGTCATAGCCCTGTGGCTAAATGGTCATGTCTGCCTCAACAGTACAAGCAAATTAATTTACTATGTATAACATATTTATGCAAACACTTGCTTAAAAAAAAAAAAAAAAAGAAAGAAAAAAAAAAAGAAAAAAAAAAGTAATTATTCCTGCAAGTAAGATGATGAATTAGCCTAGCTTACTTCAGATATGAATAAACCCACATGAGTGCAGTGCTGCCTGGCTCTGCTTGGTTCTGCTATTGCCTTCTCTTGTAGGACAGTTTTAGTTTTAGTTTTGTCTTGGGCTGAAATTTAAAAAGTTGGTTTATGTATTCACAATTAAGACACAGCAAAATAATGGGCATCACGTTTTTATCTTTTAAAGGTATAACCACTCTGGTAGGTGTGGATTTTTTAAAATAAGGTGAGGAACACCATTTCTAGAAAAGCCTATGTGTTGTCCTTGTGTGTGTACAGATGCTCTGGCAGCAACATAATATCTTTTCCTCTCTTTACCTCTGAACAACTTCAAGCTGTACATTTTTGAATCAAGGCTAAATTTGCTTCACTGGCACAGGAAAAGAGCCAAAGAAAATATATTTTTTCCTTACTTGTTATATGTGTTTATTTTCCCTTTACTCTCACCCTCCCTGCCTGAAGTTTCCAAAATATTAGTCTATTTTATGTTCACTGCTTTCCCATAAGAAGGTAATACCAGTGCACTGCAGGATGCTTTTCTCCTGTAATTCAAAACTGAGTAAATTCACACTGAATTTTGGAATCTGACAGGCCCATCACATAGAGTCAACAAAAATGCATGTTTACCACTTGTGGTAGAACAGGATAAAGAAGAATAATAAAAGAATTAAGCACAATATCAGCATCTGAACTTCAGCTTGAGGGCTACAGGTATTGGTGCACCTCCATGTAAAGAAATTTTCTTTTAGGAACTATTATGTAGCTCTGAGTCAGTACACAAAGTTTTAACAGTTTAAATTGTTCACTAAAGATGGCTGAAATTCATAACACTGGAGATTTTCTTTGCATCCAATGTGAAATTTATGTTAAGAAACATCTTCATTTCTTTTAAGCTGTAATTCTAAGTGATTTCCAACAATTGCAAGTAAAGCTAAACCTGACTTATGCCTCACTGGATTTTGTAACTTTTTGCTTGTACCTTAATTTGTTTCTTCTCTTGAATTTCAACACATGCTTATTTGAAACTCTGCCCAGTGTGGTTACATAGCAAAACTTTCAAGTTTGTCTACAACAGGAAAATGACTTTTAGATCTGTGTGGTTTAGTATTCATCATAAAAGGAAAACACAGCCCTGATATTTATAATATCTGTCTGGTATTCTCTCTACTGTTATTTTAGCATTTTCTGGGAGCAAAGAAAGAAACCCTAACAAATTATACCACTCCCTTCAATGTTTCTCTTTTGCATGGGTTTCCCTGGAAAGAGAACTTCTCAAACTGAACGAAAAGAGGGCATGAACTGAAGGCATTTATAAACACAAATAGTGCTAGAGTAGGAAAATGAATCCTCCTGCCATCACGTCTGGCTTCCCCATGTGGATGGCTTGGCTTATTCCCGCATCCAAGTTAACTCCAACTGCTTGTGTAGCAGCAGCTCAAAAATATTTGTGAAAATGCATCTAATTAATTTCCAATAAGAAGCACAAAAAAATAATACTTGGAGAAGGTATGTTGTATTTCAGTAGGGAAAAGGCATTTACATCCAACACTTTTATTTTTAAAAGTTACCTTCCTGTAATTGCACACTAGTTTAGAGCTTAGATAGGCGCATCTTAGCAATAATGGGCACTTTTTTAGCAGATTATTGCCAAAAGTGCATTCTTTATTCCAGGGAGACACTGTAATAGATACCACTGCTTTAATAATGATACAAGCAATCTGTAAGCTATTATAGTTTCTTTTATAGTAACTCAATCTTCATGTTGTTTTATATGTCTGGAATTTTAATAGTGTTTTTAATTTATGAGGAGAAATATATTATATATTACCAGTTACATGGGAATGTGAGCTAAATATCAGTCCATTCAACTATGTTTTTACAAACAAATATTTTGAAGTACTTAGACAAGCAGAATGAATAGAACAAAGAAATTAAAGAATGCTGTACAGATATAATAGCAGGTTCTGTGGATCAAGCCTAGAGGAACTTGTTCTGGATTCTGACTGTTTTTTTCAGTACAATGATGCGCTTCTTAAAAAAAAAAGGGAAATAATGTGGCTATTTTTAGAATGCTATTTTAAAATCGATACTTTATTTAAAATAAATACATTTACCTATTTAATTAATCTGTTTACATTATCAATTACAAATAAATGCAAATTCCCTTGTACATTTTAAATAGTGAAATTAGTGAAATAATAATTAACATGAATCTATTAGATACTAAATTATACATAGAATACAAGCTCTTGAAGCTAGTATAAGAATTAAATATTTTTTCTTGCTACTTTCTTGCCATTTTAGTATGTGCAGGAATACACACAGTACACAAAGAATATGGTGAACTGTAGTCAGACTTGTAAGAGAAGTACTGTAATACTTTACTAAGCAGTGAGTTACAGAAAGAAATGATCACTGTAGCAACTGGGTGGTTGTAATGCTATTAAAAGTGGACCTTTGAAATAGAGAACCAGTTCATTATTTTGGGAGAAGTCATAATCTACTTTAAATTGTCATTCTGTGTTTCTGACTTGCAATTAGATGATATTTCTAAAACGTCAGTCCTAGATTCTGTTGTGACCATCATCATAATAAAATGTGACAGCAAAGATATTATATCAATACTTTCTCCATAATTAGCATTAAAGATCTCTCAAGGGTTAAGTACAAAGGTTTTCCACTGAATGGTCTGCAAGCCTTGTGCCTTTAAAGTCTATTAATATAGCCAAGACTGGTGACAACCAGGAGACAAATCTATGAACAAACCCGTTTGGAGAGAATAGTTTTGTGGTGTGTGATGTATGTTACGTAAATGAGCTTATTAGGACTCTCATCTATTTTATTATTGGTGCCCAATTTAATAGAGGCATTTAAAAAACAATATTTCTGCCTGACTCCTTGAAATGAAGAAGATACATTGATATAATTGAGAGCAAATGATTGCATGTTGTGCCATTTAATCATGTCATTTTTCAATTGCTGTTTTTTGCACTTCACTGCATACTTATAGAATATTTAGCTTCAGTATAGATTAAGTCCCACTGTCTGCAAGTGAGTTGAGTTCCCATATTAGGTGACATTTTCTTTTTAATCTTGAAATCAGCAATAGCACACAGGTTTGGCAGCATTTTTCTAAAAGATGACAAGTCATTCATTTCCTATATTTTTCGTTTGGCGTTTTTATTTTTAGGAATTACTTTCTCATTATTTTTTTGAGGAATTACTGGTTTTCATTTTCATTCAAAAACAGAGTTTTGTTTCACTATGTGTCCTATAAGAGTGGAAGTTGAAATACAAGCATGGATCATGTAAAACAGGAGAATTTTCTACAGGCATTGCAATTTTACAGAAAAAAAGCTGAAAAGTAAATTTTAATAAGTATTTGCCAGCATATTTTTTTCTTATTTTTGCTTGTTGTGTTATTGATGTTAACCATGATTCTTGAAGCATTAGCACTGTTGTAAACTGAAGTTCTACACTAGCCAAATATCAGATATTAGGAGGTGAATTAGTTTATTTATGTTGTTTGATTGTTGTATTGAAAAAGATAACTTCCATTCTCAGAATTTGCCTTAATTTCTATATGCAGTTGTTGTACTAAATAACAACAGATCTATAATTTCATCTTCCTATCATTCTCCATCAGATGACAACAGATGCAGTAGGAAGGGTATCGTTCCTTTCTGCACATACCCATGTCCTGTAACAAGGAGAAAGAGCAAACCTTTAAGAGATCAAGGTTTAATAGAAACTTCCTGTTGGAGCTGATCATTCCAGATTTATCTTGAGTGGAAATTTTGTCATTTACCTGAAAACAGCCAGTATTGCCAATGCATAGAAACACAACATAAGGATCCTAGTATACATTGCCATTACTTCTGAACCTGAAAGTTCAAAGAAAATCTGTAATCTTACAGATAAAAAGTTAACCTTTATCGTCTTCCGACTGTGTTTCAAAGCCATGGACATTTCCATACAGGCTTTAAATATTCCTAAGCATAGAGTGAAAGTAAGAAAGACAGAAATGGTTGAAAAAAGTTCGGATCATATAAAAAATATTTCAGCGAACAATACATAATAAAGAGTGTTAAAAATTGTATATAAACATTTTATGTGGTGATTATATGTGGATTGTGAGAGTTTAAATGAAGGAAACTCATTTCAAACAGACTTTTAAAATATTTTTAGTCTCAAAGTCTACTGAGTTCACTGAGAACCTTGGTACTATTAGCCCATCCATTTTAACACCTTCTCTGAGGAACCTTGGTGTGATAACTTCTATGGCCAACTCCTCTGCTATGTTATGTCAGAACAAAACTGGCTTCCCAGCCTTCAATCATACAGAATATACATTGCCCAAAGGCTGAGGGATGGAGAAGAGTTGGGGCTGCATAATGCTCCTCAACTTCCCACCTTTTTAGGTCTCCTACATTCTCTGGCACTGCCTAAAGCTGCACATTTTTGTCACCTACTTTTCACTCAGGAATCTAGCACCCATGCAGAACAACTTGTGATCAGGTCGTGGATACTTCCAACCTCATAGATAGTGCCATTAGCCCATGGCTTGGAAAGTCTGTTTGATGTCATTTGACTCAGCAAGGGCTTTTCCACGTGATTTAAGGCATGGTATTAACAAGCTGTGAAAGTAGTTTCAGCTCGCTTTTTGTAGCTATGCAGGTGATAACTTCAAAGCACTGAAAATAGAAGTAGGCAGAAGGAAGAATTATCTCCTAGGATTCTAGCAGCTCTGATGGGTATGGGAAAGTGTGACTGTCAACAATGTTATAATGAATAACTCCTCAATGTTTTCAGGGTACCTGTTGCAAAGCAAAGACCTGAACAAAGTCAAGCTTGCACATGGCAGCTGCAGATACCATGTTTACACCTGCAGCAAACAAAGTGGTATATATTACTTTAAGTCTTACCGTGTAAGACTTAAGTTAGACAGAGCTACATGTGTCTGATCTCTTAATCTGTGTTTCAGACAAACTTTTGCACACACAGGAGCCTAAGTGATGCTCTGAAGTCTTGTGTTAGACTATTTCCTAATTTTCTGAACTGTCAAGTACTCAGTAGCTTACCATAGCTTCTTTAGACATATGGCTCAAGTCTCAGCAGAGATACTGTGTAATCTATCTGAAATTTTGTTTCCTTTCTTTTCCTTTTTAGTAGTATTATTAATCATGAATGATAGCTGTTAATTCACAATCCAGAATGTACCTAGCAAAGAATTGAAGTAACTGTGACCTTGGAGGCATGCATGGCTGTACAGTTGCCATATTAATGGGTTTTCATAGAGTCATACCATTTTAACAACAGCAGATTGTGGATGGATATACAACACCATGAAGTATTGTGTCATAGGATACAATTACTGAGTCCCTTGAGGACACTGTATACCAGATCATGATACTGGTTAGATTCATTATTGCTAGAGTCATTGTATGGGGTTTAGAGAGGTCTTCACATGATTAAGTTCTGTGGCTTTTAAAGTATTGTTGCTATAGCCAACTCTTTCAACATGCTGTTAGGTACGACTTCATTCTTCTCCTGTTTAATATTAACTATAATATCATGTAATAAAATTGAAACAAAAGTGCCATAGGCCTAATTGTACTGTCACAGCCATGTAAATCAGAAATAGCTTCAGTAAAGCTACTGTTATTATGCTGGTGTAAAATTGATGTAAATTAGAAGTGACTTGGATCCTGTAGCTCTGCTTTCAGATAGCACAATGTGAAGTTCTCACTTAAATACTCACATAATGGCTTATGAATTCAATACCCCTTACCTCATCAAATTATATGGTATTGTATCAAAAATGAACAGTATTTATAAGGAATGACATAATCAGATAGATTGAGGTAAGATAATGTTATGGGGCCAAGTTCTGAGCTGTGTTGACTTCCAGAAAGTTAATGCAGAGCTGTATGAATTGGCTGCCAGCAGTATATAACTTACCATCATGCATAAAAATGAATTGTTTTGCTGTTACACAATGTAAAGTAAGAACTCTGACTTTAGGTAGGACTTCATTTATTTATTTATTTTTCTGATATGTTAGCCTAATGAACAGCATCAAAAAGGAAATGTGTCAGACATGTTGGTTACATCAAGAACTATGTAGGAAACTAGTAATGAAGTCAAGGAAAATAAATAGGGCAAGTTCAGGAAACATAAGTGAAAATGCAGCTCTGGTATAAATTGAATAATAAAATTCCTGGTCATATTTTGCCCTAAATAGTGGTTTGGGAATTTGTCATTCACCTTATTTAAAATTCAGAATTATTAAAGGTACAGGGTTCTCTCATTATAGAAGTAATAGAATTCCAGCTATTACAGAGTTAGGGTAATTTACATTGCTATAGAATGCATTATATCAATAAGTGGAACATCTGTATGAAATGTCCATCTGCTGATATACTACTGAGTGTACCTTACAGTGAAATGTACTTAATCATTTTAAGACATCCTCTAATGAAGTCTTATCATGATTAGCATTTTGAACACAAATACTGTTAGGCATTAAAACTTTTGCCTTAAATGAGATTGCATTGTCTTGTTTACCCTTGTTGATTAATAAGCAATCTGTTAACTGTTAGCACAGCCCAGTTCTGCCAGTGAAAGTAAATTAGTAATTCAGCTATGTTTGTAGGGTTTAATCATCATTTCTCTTGAAGGCTCTGAATTAAAAAAAAAAAATCACTTCAACCCTATCTGTAGGCAAAGGATATGTATTTTTTAGATGTGTATACCACTCTTTTGCACCTAATGCTATTGGTCAAGTGCATATTTTCATTACCAAAATACTCTGTATATGTATAATATTTCTAAGTAGATTTTCTGATTTTTAATCCACAAATGTTACAAAACTTTGGACTTTAAATACACTTGCTACAGAATATTAACTCCTTTCCTGGTGAAGTTCAGGTCAGCCAATGGTTTTGAAAAACTTTGAGAACTCTGCTCTGGTGGCTAGCTTTCATTTATTTATTTATTTGTTTGTTTATTTATTTATCATTATTAACTCCAGTTAAAGGAAAATACCCTGTCTTCATAAAAGATGGTAGTTGAGATTTTCTCATAGGGCCATGCACTTTCATCTGTGGCATCCCACAGGGGGAAACAGATGTTAGCAAGTTATAATTTAAATTATCTGGAAGGTTCCCATGTGTAGAGCACAGTTCTGTTAAATTCAGGAGTAGCACTGGCCTCTGATAATAGCTGTGTACTTGAACTGTGTGATGCTATAAAAGTGTGGAGCCTTGGAAGCTGGGCTGAAGCTGTCATCCTCAGAAGTGTTTGTGTTTTGTGTACCCTACTGTTACAGATATTATAAAAACACATTGTGAGGCAATAAAACCCTGATCTGATGTTGAATGACTATAAAGTGCAATTGTATTTGTAGACTAAACTGTTCAAAGTCATCCCATGCCATTAACTGCTTCCGGGTGGTAGATCTCTCTTTCATTTTGGCATGTAAAATGCATTATTTATATAGCTATTCAATAGGACTCTCAGCGTAGTTATATGTGTAGTTTTCTGGCATACAACCAGCCTATTCCAGTTTCTATCAATATTCAGTAATATTGATACTTAGGTGACTGTCCCATCATGCAGTTTACGTCAGACTGCATTTTTTGTGGCACTGGAATCTGTAGGATGAAATAAATGCTATGAATAACCCATTTTTGAGAAGGACAGTTATCGTAGTATTCTTAAATTTATCTGAACATAGAACTACCCTGGAAATGATTTTATGACAGCAAAAACCATCTGTAAAGAATTTTGTAGTAACCTCTTTACTCTTCTTCCTGAAGGTTTCTCCTATGGCAGGGTATAGATGAACCATAATTTCTATTTGTTTTTGTTTTCTTCTGAGAGGCATATATATGTGTGTATACACACAGTATATATATATTCTCATTTTATGAATACAATTTTTTTCCCCATTTTTTTCCTGAAAAATTTCTGATGTTGATTGCTGCCAGGGTAACTCATTTCAGATGTGTCTCAGCTGAATGTAAAAAAGGAAGAATAAACCAGTCTACACCATAAAACTTTCAACATGATTGAGATAGTTAGCTATGTATGGCATTTGTTTGAAGACTGAAAGTAGCTTTATTCCTTATGTGCAATTAAGATTGTGTTTATCTTGAAATAAACAGTAATCTTTGACATTAAGAATGGGAATTTATGGAAGAGCTGAAGAACTGTTAGAACCAGTATCTATCAGATAAGAGTTAATATAGAATGTCCCACCCTGATATTTGTCATCTGTCTGTTCTGCAGTCCCTATGCTGTGAGATCAAGCAGAGACGCCGTGGGGTTTCCTCTGTGCTGCGGCTGTGCCAGCACCTCCTGGATGACCAGGAGACCTGCAACCTGAGTGCAGATCACCAGTCCATGCAGCTGATAATCGTAAACCTTGAGAGGAGGTGGGAAGCCATTGTCATGCAAGCTGTCCAGTGGCAGACAAGGCTACAGAAGAGACTGGAAAAAGACCCAGTGAGTGATGCTTGGTTTAAAAAGATCTCATGTAATTTCACTTTACACCAGCCATTTAAAAAGATCTCATGTAATTCCATTTTACATCAGTCAGTGTTTCAGTGCTAGGCAAGTACTGAGTGTTTTCTTCTGACTGATGGTGCTGTTCCTAGTCTCTAATGACAAGTGAAGTTTTAGTTTTTCACGAAGTGTTATAGTCTATGGACACCACTAATTAATAAGATAAATTCACAATATTTGTGTTCTATTCGCTGTGTATTTAAATCTCTTCTCATCTGATTCTGTTGAGTAATGAAAGCCACCTTCTTTTGAGATCAGAAAGTTGCTCAGTACCAAAAACAATTGGGCCCAGAGACATATATCATTGATTGTAAATATATTTCAGAAGAAGTATTTTCTTTGTAAGTATGATTGGTTTTAATTAGTATCCCAGCAGTAGATCTGTATTTCACATAGAATGCCATGGTATGTGATTAATATACAAATCTGTGTTATTTGAATTTAAGTAAAATGCATTAATTTCCCTTTTATCTCAGGGAAGTGATTCCTCAGAGGCAAAATAGCACTCTGCTTAAACTGTCCATTAAGTGACAGGTTTTCTACAGCATAAAACTATATTACGGTGCAGTATCCACATTCAAACAATAAACCATAGGGGGGACAAAGTAATCCCTACTGTAACACCATTGACTGTAATGGATGAATTGGCTCAGCATGTTCTATGGTACTATCATAATGCCAAAGCCTGTATGCTGCAGCTACGCTGACAGCAATGATAACCCTCTGTTAATGCATGTATTGAGGAGCCTTGATGAGATTTGAGAATAAGTGACATTTTTGCTTATATAATTTTTAGGTTTATATAAAACAAATAAAAGGCAAAAATACTTGATATGTACTTATTTCCTGACAATTGTCTGACTAGCAGCAAAATACTACTTTTGACTTAGTTTTGTTCCTTTAAAAAAAAAAAAAACAGAAGCTGTATTTCTCTGGGAGTTGTTTGTGTTAATGTAGTATTAAGATATACAAGATATCATTCTGAAAAAAATGGCAGTTCTTGAATGAAAATACTATCAATCTGAACTAGCCAAGAAATAGTGAGTTGGTGAGGAGGATGCTGTAGTGTTGAAGGTAATAATAGGAGAAATTTTAACAGTACATTCACCTTTAAATGAGAGTGTAAGAAAGAGAAGACAAATGCTGTCTCACTGGTGAGATAAGATTCCTGAGTTTTGATGGTAGTGAATCTAGGAGGGCGAGAAATAAGAACAGAAGTGAGGGAAGTCAAAGGCAAAATAGTGGTTTAGAATATGGGTTTGAGACTGAAGAACAGAAAAAACTGCTGAAGAAGGAAAACAAAACAGCAAATATTTTTTTAATTGAAAAATGTAATTGGTATTCTATTGAGAAACACCAGTTTTGTTGATGTGATAGTTCCATCTTTGAAATGTTTTTTTTTTTATATTACTCAGATGTCAATAGTAATTAGTAATATTAATTGTAATAGTAAACTGTTGGTTAGTGCTGTGCAAAAGATTTATTTATTGAGCCAGTAGTAGAAAAACTATGTGAATTTTGAAGCTTCAAGAACACATATGTGAGGTATTGGGCGATAGCTAAAAATCAGTTCTTGCAATTCTGAATTTGGGTTGCTAAAAGTTGAGACTGCTAAGTCTGTAACTGCATTGATTGCTCCAAAAGTAATGCCTCCTTGTTTAATTCCACGTAAACTACAACAGACAGATACAAAGAGCACAATAATCTATTAAGTAGATTAAATTCTCAGCTACAAAACACAGTTTTTCAAAATAGTCACCACCATTAGTCAATTTGTGTAGATGAGCTTTTCAAGATATTCTTCATTTGGTGGTGTAAAAGATGTACATGGCTGTCTGGAATAGGGCTTGTCTTTCACATCAATGTCGCCACTACACAGCTCACTGCCTCATTATGCTCAGTGTGCTGTGCACTATTGGGTCTCCATAAGCATTCCAAAAGCATCAATAAATGTCAACAGATGCAATTTTTTTTCTGCATGGAAGAATTCAGTGACGCACCATTGCTTCATACACACTTCCATGTCAGACGCCATTTTGTCAGACTGCCCTTCTGCTGCCATCTGTTACACAGCAACAAAATTTAACAGAATATTGTGGGAAGACTCGGCCTGTACTGCCATACCACCAACATCTGCCTCTGAGTTCATGGACCAATATAATAAAATAGGAGGTATTACTTATGTAGCAGTCCTTTTAGCTACCCAAAAGAGATTGAGCTGGGTTTTTACTGTACTTATCTGAAAGGCAAGGTACTACAAAGATGAAAATTACCTTTTTCATACAAAACTTACAATTTTGTTGTTACAAATATATCTGTTCTATTGAGTGTGGAACACCAAAAAAGTTGCATTTGTGAGATAGCTTCAAGAGGGGCTGAACAGAACTCCAAGTTGTTGTAGTGAAAGCCTATTATCTCCTCTTGCATGTGGGCAGCTCATGGAGACAGTTTGCTCACCGTAGCTGCAGTTACTCTAAATAAGCTGTAATGTGCTAATTAGAGCTTAGTACTGTTCTTACAGCAGGAGTGAAGAGCCTTGTGTTACTGTGTGGGACTGCAATCGATCAGGAGCTGAGGCATGGTGTTCAAGCACTGTATTTTGCTTGATGTCCCAGTGCTTGGAACTTCACAAGGTGCATGCTGCTTCATTCCCCCTTTGCCTGAGAGAGTCTGGAGTTATTTGCTGGTCTGAACTGTTTTTCATTGTGCATGGGGGGAACCATTCTTTCTGCTAAGAAACAGCAGCCATTAACTGCCATTGTGATGTGATACTCATTTAATTTACACTGAGCTGTTTTGCTTTGCAACCTCTTATTCTAGTCTTGTTTATAATAATATACTTCTTTGAGTGTGTCAACATCTACAGATTTCTCATGTTGATAAAACTGTTTATATTCCCAACACTTACGGATGCCACAGCCACTACAGAATTCAGGTTCCTTTCTCTTCCCTGTTTTGAGTTGGCATATTCTAGACTTCCTTTTCATTCAGTTCCTGTGTAGTCATTTGTTGGGTAGGTACCAGGATTACTAGTTCTGCTTTCCTATCTCTCTGTATTTGATAGTGTGCCAGTCTTGGCACTTAAACAGTATCTCTTACTAACAAGTCTTCATTTGTGATTGCCCACAAAATACTGTAATTTATGAAAACAAATGATGAGATGATTTTATAACTTCATGGCATCCGAACTCATTCATGGCATCCAACTTGCTGATAGTACATAAGATAACCCTAATTATTATATTGCATTAAAGAGGTGCAAAAGTCATTTGTATCTTCTGCTCTCTTTTTAATTTGTGTACTGGGATCTTTCTTTGTCCTGTTTCTGTCCCCAGTCACTTATCTGAGCCACTTATATCATTACAGAAGCATACTGGAATTAACGACAAAGAGGTTTTAGGTTTCTTTTGAATTGTTTGTCTTCACTAATGTTTTTCAATGTTCCTCAGCCTTTTTGTTTTGTTTTTTTTTTTGTAAATTCTTTTCCCCCAGATTTATCATTCCATAGTTTGCTGGTATAATGTTATCTGACAACTAAATTTTAGCTTCAGAATTACACAGATGCCTTTCAGTTTACCTAACAAGACCCTGCTGGCAATCATTGTAGAAGAAAAAGGAGTCTGTCTGGCAATTGCAACAGCAATAGCAACAGTCTTTAGTCAACTAAACTGAAAACTGCCATCAGAAATTCCTACTCAGCAGTTGGAGAAGCTTTAACTCACTGTGCACTCTCCTTTGGAGGATCTGGTCTACATGAAAGAAAACTGAACAGTTAAAAATGGATTTGGGACAGCATCTGTCATGGTCATGCCAACAAGTTTTCATCAGCTAATTCAAAGTGGGAATATGTAAGTTGTTTTAGGCAGTATTTTTGATCATTTGCTTAGCCAATTGGTATATTCAGTTTAAGTAAGCATCTAGCCTCAGTGCATTACTACAGCAGTCATGATATTCACAATTTGATGTCCTATCCAAGTCAGATATATCTCTGTATAGGAAGCCACAATGATGTTACTCTGTGTAACTTTTCTTTTTTTTTTTTCACTTTTCTGGAATAGCTTTGTCAGTACTGGAATACGTAAAACTGCTGTGGCTCATAGAGAGACAAAAGTGTGTTTTCTAATAGATGTTATTTCTTAAATTGCAATTCAATTCCTGCCTTTTTGATGACCAGAGAAACTGCTTTTTCTCCAGACTGCTCATTCACTGAATGAGAAAGATATCAATTTTATGGAGCGCACAATCTCTTTTCTTATTCAACAGAGGGCTAATTATTGAAGGGACAGTATTCATAATGCTTTTAAAATGGAGACTTTGAGTGAAGATAATTTGGATTAAGGTGCTGTAATTCTCACATTGTCCAGAAAGTGTCTGAAGTATTCATTGGTTTAAGTCTACCGCTATGCTTCATGAAATTTTGGAAACTTTTATTTCTTTTTTCCTCCTGAGTCATCCTGTATGTACACTACACTGTATGTCCAGCAAAACCCCCATCTGTATTGGCTGGAAAGTATGCTACACATCCAACCACATAATTGAAAATAATAAGGCCACAATAAATGGGGTGGCCTTGGGGTATAACACCCAAGGGATTCAATTGATGTCGCTTTGCATCAATGTCCATGCATCATGGTAATTGAGGTAACATAACCAATTACCACATTTTAATTAGAGTTGTAAGGACTTGGGAAAATCTGCAATGGTAAAGCAGCTCACTTTAAAAAAAAAAAAAAAAAAAAAAAAAAAAAGCAAAACCCAAACCTCTCTCTTTACCACAAGTTTGTTTCTTATGTGCTTGTTTCATAAGGGGAACAAAGATTCCGTAAAGCCCTGTTTTGTATTTTTCCCAGCTTTCTCTTTATTTCATTCTTTACAACTGACTTCGAAAAACAAGTCATTTAAACATACTGTATTGGTTCTGATCAGGTATCTTTACCCTTTTCTCTCTTCATCTGTTTCTGTAATGTTTTTTCCAAAGAAAATAGATTTTAATAATGTTAAGTGTAATGCTAACTGTATTCTTCTCCCTTTCAGTTCTCTGTATTTAATACATTGGTTCAATGTTTTTCCAAGCTATGGACTGACACTTGTTCTAAGATACAGTACAAAACCCTGCGTTCAGAGGTAAAAATGTACTCAACATTGTTCTGTTATTTTTTACATAGCTAGATAATTAGATAACTAGATAGTTAGATAAATTAGAAACACGATTCCTATAGGATTGTAATTTTGTTACAAGTTATTGTTTTGTGAGATGAGATCTAGCTAGAAATCTTGCATAAAAAATTTTGGAAGATTAGCAGTGCAGCAAAGTACTGAGTAAAAGTTACCTTAATTGGCTGAGGAGGACATACTACACGTCCTAAAGTGCTGAGCATCTTTTGCATGATCTAGCCCTCACAAAGTAATTATTTACTGACTTGTGTATGTTGAGTTATGGCCTAAAGCACTGATTTATCACCTGAGAAAAGGACTGAGTCAGCTGCAGGAACACAGGTGAAGGCAATTCAACTGTGTGACCAGAAAGAATGGAGCCTGGATGCACCCCTCCTAGACCCCATTTAAGGGCTTACTATCACTATGGAAAGATCTCTTTCTGGAGATCTCTGCTTTTTGGACTTTTCCACTACAAGCCTAGATCCTTGGGTACTGGATCAATTCCTTCTTGATTATTTCTTTTTCACTGCGATAATCTTTCTAACTATAACACCTATAAAATACTCTTCTAACTACTCTTCCAACTGTATAACTTGCGTTTGAATATTCAGAAGTTGGTTTTGGTTTTGTTTTTTTTTTGTTATCTGTCAAAGGTTATTCTTGTTTTGATATTACATTTCTTCATAGTGTGATACTGATTGCTTGTATTTGGTTCTTTTAGCCATCTTGTTCTGCTCATGTTTCAGTACTGAAGTTTGCTCTCTTTGGAGCTTCCTTTCTTAAAGTATGCCTTTTTTCAGTGGCTTGATATTTGATGATAGTCTCTGATGTATATAACTCTGTTTAGGCTCATCGCAATTCTTGTACTTGAGGTGCTGTAAGCTTTTCAGCTTCTGTGTGGTATTACACGTCTAATTTGTGACATGGAATACTCTTCTGTAGAATCCAAAAAAGAATAGTGCATAATTATGAAATGAGATGTAACTTCTAAAAAAAAAAACCAAAACCTAATAACGCAGATGCAGTGACTCTTAGTGAAAATTCATTAAAAAAAAAAAAACAAACAAACAAAAAACAAACAAACAACAACAAAAAACAAATAAGCTCTATGTAACATTATTGAGAAAATCTCCTGCATGGTCATCTGCAGTGAATTTTTATAGAGCGAATAGAGTTAATACATTTAGGCCTTTCCAGAGAGATTTCTCAGAGAATGCAAAACTTTATTGCACAACTGACAATTTAGGGCAACCGTCCAGATGTGGTGCCAGTCTAACTTCCATTCATCTCAGCAAGATGCTTTCATTAAGAGAGCACAAATCATGAGAGGCAGTCATATGAGCTCACTGCCGTAAGTCAGTCTTCTATCTATATCTACTTTTAATAATGTTATGAACTCTTTATTTGTAGGTTTGATTAGGCAAAAAGAAACAAATGGCTAATTCAGAGTACAGAGAATAAGGCAGTTCTATTTCACAGTCTCTGGCAAGCCTGGGGATGACAGAAAATGATACTCCTAACTTTCTCACGAGTTCCAGATGATTTGGAAGTGGGGTAAACAGTTAAGCTTGAGAGGAAATGTACTCAGCATGCCCTTTGTTCTTCTCAGTTAATGAAAGAGGGGTGTTGGAAAAGAAATCTTTGTATGTAGCACAGTATGGATATATGTAGATGAGTAGTGCTAGGAATAGGCTTTTCTGTGGAGCCTCTTCAAGAGCAGCTTACTCTTTCTTCCACTTAGAGCAGAAAAGGTAGTTCAGTATTATGGAATGCATAGCTGTGTACTTCTTAGGAAGGACAGACAGCAAGCCAAGGTGGTGGTCTTACTCTATAGTGAGCTAACAAGTGAAATGTATTGCTCTCTGCCTAGGAATTAATGATACATGCATGATTCTCTTCTGTAAATTCCTGTCAATTCCACAGGCACATATGGTTTCTGTGTCCTCTTGAGGTACCCAGTGAACTTTGTAACATAAGAGGTGAAAATTACTTTTTGTTGACATTGTTGGTTTGAGCACAGGAAGATAAACAAAATTACATTGAAAGTAAAGAGCTATTTTAATGAGAAAATCAATTGCTGCAATATTTAATTACCCCAAATCCTCTTTGATTTTTATTAATGACGCACACGTTTCTATGCAGGATTTAAGATTTACTTGCTTTTTTTATAGGATATCTTTCTTTGTAAGAGTGCAGATGCTTCATAATGGCTGCTGGTTTTAAACAGAAAGAGTGCAAAAGCAAAATAATCAGAGGATATAATTGTTAAACCAACTGGTTGCTTGACTATATATAGCTACTAACCACAGCTTATTCTGTAATCAGTGAAAAACTGATTTCAGGTACTTGAGGTAAAAAATGTCATCATCATAGGTCAAGGTTTTTGGTGTGATAATTGTCTTAAAGCATTGTTGCTGAATTCAGTACAAAATAGTGCCTCTGGACTAATGTGGGGTTTTTTTTTTGCTTTTTTTTTTGTGGTCAGTGTCTCTTAAGCCTTCTCTTTAAATCCTGTATGCTTAGACTTTTTTTTTTTTTTAATCTATTTTTCCTCAGTATTAAAGGAAGAATTATATGAACTACCTAGTACAATGCCACAAAGTTTTGTGTACTTTTATATTCAAGTTTGAGAATAATTTCTTCTCTGTTCCCTTTCTTGCTAATGCAATTTTAATCTGTTCATATATGCAATTTTGGAAAGAGAGGAAATTTATGCATTTTAATGTTGCTTAAAAATAGTTCATTATATATCAGTAACTTCTATGGCTGGTCAGTGATGCTGCATTATCCAGTGAGAAATTGGTAGTGTTTTATTTTGTGGTATACAAAACTTCTGTGTTCATCCATGTGGCCGAGAAGATACTTCTGTTTCCCAGTTAGGTGAGGAAATTTCATAGCTGGCAGAAAGATGCTAAGACTTGCCTGGTGATCTGATTTTTTTTTTTTTTTTTTTTTTAATTTCCTTAATTTTTTAGTGGTTGTTTTTTAAAGGCCCTCAGAGACTGAGTGCCAATATATCTCATAGCTCTATAATTTCATGATTGTATGATCACTAAAATTATCATTATATCATGTCTATCCTGATATGGTATTTGACTTCCACTGATGGTGTATCTTAATATTCTTAATTTCTTTGCATTTATACATAACAACACTTGCCACAATTAAAAATAATAGTACTGATTACAAAAATTCAGGTATTGGGGCAGCAGGATTCAATCTTATAAAATCTATAAATGTGAGCTTTATAGTTCTACAGTGGGGAAAGTCGACATCATGATGGCATGTTCAGGTCATGATGGCATGTATTCTACCATCCAGCAGTCAATCTTTGTTGTTGTTTTTTTTTCCTCCTATGCTACATACTAAATAATGGTTGGAAGAGTTTGGTTGAAGCCACAGCTTTGATAGCAAAACAACCTGTGCTCCAGAAACATATGGATTTGAAATGTAAGATTCATAAAATCTTCAAGTGAATTCTCAGTTCGAGTAGCAATATATGATATTCAGAAACTGGAAATCTGATGTTTCCAGTACATGCAGGTACTGAAAGAACATTCATGCATGGTTTAAATGGCAAAAATAACTAATTGCAAATGGAATAGAACAGAACACAGAATTGCAGGGGTTGAAAAGGATGTTAAGAGATTGAGTCCAATTCCCCTGCTACAGCAAGTTCCCTGCAATTGGTTGCACAGTTAAGTGTCCAGATGGGTCTTGAATATCTCCATAGGAGACTCCACAACCTCTCTGGGTAACTGTTCAGGTGCTTCATCAATCTTTTTCTTATAATTCTTCTACATATTTGTATGGAACTTCCTATGTTCAAGTTCTAGGCCATTGCTCTTTGTCCTATCACTGCACACCACCGAGAAGAGCCTGGCCTCATTTATTTGCCTCCCACCTCCCTTTAGAGACTTATAAATATTTTTCAGGTTCCCTCTGTCGTTTTTTCCCCAGGCTGAACAGACCCATGTTACTCAGCCTTTCTTCATATGGGAGATGCTCCAGGCCCTTTATCATGTTTTTCACCCTCTGCTGGACTACTAGGAGATCCCTATCTTTTTGAACTGGGGAACCTAAAACTGGACACAGTATTCCAGATGTGGCCTCACCAGGGTGGAGTAGAGAGGAAGGATCACTTTCCTTCACCTGCTCTTATTCATACATCTCAGGAAAGTAGGAAAAAAATGGCTAGTATTATTATTTTCAGTGATAAATGTCACATTTTAAAGAAAGAAATTCCAATTTAGACAACTAAGAATAGGGCTATATATATAAAAGTTCTGAGCTTTGAAGTGCATTCTGTTCTGATTACAGGATGACATCAGTCTTTTTTTATTCCTATACCTAATATCAGCATATCATGAGATCGTGACATCTTTAAAAGATTACAGAGAAGAGAAATACAACAGTCACAAAATAGTGATTATTGAATTAATTTAGTGACTTGTTGCACTGTGTCTCTAATGAGCACAGTTCTACAAGGAATGGTATATGACTGTGATTGAAGCTGATTTTCTGATATCTTCAAGAGTTCTCAAGCAAAATAATTTTTAGAAAGAATAGAAGAAGCCTCATTTGGTAACTAGTTGTATAGCCTTTATTTCCATCCTGAAAAGATTGGATGATTCCAGTCATTATAAACATATATTTGCAGGATCTTGATTATATATTTGAATAATCAGTGTTTCATTGTTCATTATTATAGGATGCTATAGGAGCTGTATCAGCTGAAAGCAGAAAGGAATACTATATATATATATATAGTGATATATATTTAAGTGAGAAGAAATAAGGTGCATTTCCTCTTAACACGAGAGGGAAAGGGTACACAATGAAATAATGGAGTAGAAGATTTAAAACAATCTAAAAGGAATACTGTTTTCATGCAGTGTTAGTAAAACTTTGAAACTTATTCCTGCTTGACGTTGTGGATAAGAAAATTCAATGAGTTCATTAAATAACTAGACAAATTAATGGAGAAATCAATTGATGTTTTGTATCTCCAACTCTGGAAGTCTGACTTCTCAAATTTTGCATGACACCATTCTGTTACTTTTTTTTTTTTTAATTTTCTATAAACATCCACTACTGATCACTGCAAGAGATAGACTAAGCTGAATGGAATGTTGACCTCACCAAAATGATAGATGCTTTCTGAAAGCACATGAGTTTTGAGACCTACCTACCTAATATTTTTGTATGTAGAAAATCAGTTTTAAGCAATGCCTAGAGGGTTTTCATTGTATTTGTTCGTTTCTTTTTGTTTCTTTCTTCCTTCGTTGTATGAAAAGAATATGATGCAGTCATTTGGGTAGGCTGCTTTCACCAAAAGAAATTTTGAAAAATGCATCCACTTAACAGTTTTTCAAGATTTCTAGTAAAACAGAAAATATAAGTCATACATCTCTTTAGTAGTTAAATATGAACATTTATGTATCTGAAGTAATACAGTATACATTAAATCATATCATGTAAATCATTAGCAATGATGATCTGAATTTTTTATTTCCTCTAACACATAAGATATTTGTGCCGTCGCTGTAGCTCTAATCCATATTCAGGCCTTCATGTTTGGTGTGCAGTAATATGTAAATTACCTACCCAGCTGCATTAAGCAGTGTTTGTTTATTCAATTTCTTTTGGCATAGCTTATAACTGAATTTCTGCCAAAGATGTGGCTGCTTCAGGGAACGCTGTTTGAGTAGAAGGAAGTTTTGAAAGGAAACACACATCATAAGTCTTTACTGTGTGAAACAGTGAAATCGAAACGAACTTTCTGTTCATAAAAATGTGTTTTAATATAAAATAATTTGTGCTTGTAAAATACAACGAGCAAATTGAATCTTTTTAGAATGGTCTGTTTACATCGGCTTTGTAAACAAGAGTACTGAAAGGGTGGTGAACTTCTGCATTTGTGGGAAGGGTGACTAAAACTGGTGAAATGTGAAAATGAAAGTTTAAGAGAAATTCTTTTAAAATGGCATGTTAATCTCCTCTAAAACATAGCGTTTAAATGCATCTAAATTTAGAGAGCAGTGAAGTTTAAGTGTTAAAAAAAAGATAAATTGTATTAATGATGCATAGAGCTATCTACTTATGCTGGCAGCCCTTTCAGTCTTCCAGTCTGACACTTCCTTTTTTATCCAGCCAGCTAATTTCCCCTCTTTTGTGAGGAGTAACTGTTTTCACACTAGTGCTTACCCAGAAAGCCTCCTTATTGTTTCATGGTTAATTATCTTCTTGAGCTTCACCTTCTCGAGAGAAGGGAGAAAGACTAGGCCTCCCCACAGCTCTAATGAAAGCTAAGTTTTAGAGATGCACTGTGTGAATAAATGCAGCTTCTAATCTAGCAACATAATAAATGTGTTCCTAAACTTTATGGAGTCACAGCTCATCCAGCAAGTTTACTGAACAAAGCAGGGGGATGCTTCATTTTTAAAATACTCTTTTTTGTTGTTTTAGAAGGGAGAAGGAATATTGCTTCAGTTTGAAACAAAACGCTTTAAAGCTGCATGCTAACAACATTTATTCTAATAACATTAGTACTTACAGCTCTGAGCCCCTCAGTTATGACATCACTTTGTAAACTTTTGCTGCTTGTTGGACTTTGTCACTCACCACCGCACAAGGTATAAGATATGTAGATAGATTTAAATTTTCAGTTTATGTTCTAATTTGAGTCCAAATCTAAACTGTAAATGTTTTAAATAAGCTCTCCTGCAATAGAAGGATGTTGCATAATGACGTAATGAGTAATATTTTTGCAGAAATGAAATACAGTCCAGTGTCATTTTGTACTTAGCCAAACTAAAGCAGGCAAATACAAACCTCTCACCCTAACAAGGAGTACTTGTTTTTACTTTTTCTTCTTCTAAGTGACTTTCTATAATGTGTTCATGTATTAAATAACTTCTCCAGTGACCAAAACAAACTGTACATTTAACACTGGTACTTCACATATTGCATAGAATTCATTCAGCATCTAAGATGAGATTGAAATTGCCTATATATATATATATATATATATATATATATATATATATATATATGTATATATGTATGTGTGTATATATATATATATTTTTTTTTTTTTTTTTTTTTGTCGGGCCAGCTCCAGGGCTATGTTGGCATCTGTTATGTACAGAGACAACCATAAATAACAGGCGCTTACCATTGATGGATACATGAAAAAAGTCTGAAAGTTTGAGAGTGAGTGAGATGATCTTACTGAAAAAGTTCTGCCTAAGGACTTCTTGCATCTGGAGATAAGGCTCCTGTTTCTCTTCTGCAACATTTGAAAAGCAGCACTTTCTAGATATGCACTGTGTAATGTCAATGAGCTGTAGCTGTGGTGTGATCTCAGGGTGCTTACCACTATCATTTGGATTCATTGTCATAACTCTTCACCATTTACTGACAGTAGTGATGTTTAACTTAATTCCTGGAAATCCATAGGTAGGCAGACTGTGGAACTACTTGTAATGTGCAATAGTCTGAGAGCCTCTGACTTCACAATATTTTCTTATTGACTCCCCTCTAGTCAATATCATAAATTTTGGGTTGTGGATCAATGATATCGAAAATGCCTGATCAGAGATAAGAAAGAAATGCTGTTGGAAATTTACATGTGAGGAAAAAGCGAGTCAGTCATCCTTGATATGAATTAGGCTAAATTTGATAGTCTCTTAACTGCTTTGTGAGAAGGAGAAATTGATGATAGACCCAGATATCCTTCGTGCAGTTCTGCTATTTATAAATAATAGATCAAATCTCCCTTTCTTGTATATGGGAAGACAGGAAGCAGAGGGGCAGCGCTGGCCTCTGCTCTCTGGTAGCAGCTGCAGGACACAAGGGAATGGCATGGAGCTGTGTCAGGGTGGATATCAGGAATAGGTTCCACACCAGAGGATGGTTGGGTTCTGGAACAGGCTCCTCGGGACACTGATCATTTCACTGAGCTGCCAGAATTCAAGGAGAGTCTGAACAGTACTCTTAGACCTATGGTCTGAGTTTTGGCAGTCCTGTGTGGAGCCCGGAGTTAGACTTGATCTATCTGAGTCTTTTTAGGATAATCTATGATTCTAAGATTTTATTTGGAAATTCAAGTCTTTCTTTTCCAGCTTTTAGTGAGAAAGTTTTCTTTCTAGGTTTCTCCTAAGGCTAAAATCTCAAAAGCTAATGTCCTATCTTTTTTTCTACAATGATTCTCACTTTTTAGTGTTTTCTCACAGTTATTTCTGTTCAAACAAAGCTCTTAAACTTTGTGATTTCAGGTACCCGTGACAAGAGAGAAGACTGTTGCATCTACCTAGTCCTTTTGCACTGTCCACAGAGTTATTCTGCTTTAACTGAGAGTACACCTTTAAAGGAGTATAAAGTACAATGTAAAATATATTAAACCGAAACTATGTGTAACTAGTACAAAGCCAAAACAACAGTGATTTTGTTATGCCAGTGCAATTATGCAAGAGCATCCAAATGCAGAGGACAACTGATTTGCCACAAGAAAGGGCATAGCGATGAAAAATTGTGATGAAATTCTGTAGTTTAGACAAGCAGTAGTTTTAAGCCTGTTTAAGCATGATCAGTTCTACAGACTTGCAGTTTGTGGCAGTGTTGTGTTTTTTGCTTTGTTTTTTGTCTTTACTATAAAAAGTAATCCTTGACTGGATCGACGTCTGAGACTTAGCCTGAATGAGCTGCCTGCAATTTGCATGGGCGTGTGTCTGAGGTAGAGTGCCAGGATTTGGTCTTTACTGAACTAGGTATACATGGCAACATTTTCGGTTTGGGTCAACCTAGGAGCATTTTTCCTCAGAGTTTCATTAAGGGCTTGTGTTGGATTCTTGCACAAAGAAAATAATATATTCCCTTGAAGTAGAAGTGAGACCAAAATGACATTCAAGGTTGAAAAAATCCTGTCATGTAACCTCTTGACAGATGAAAAGAAAACTACAAAGCAGCAAAAACAACAGTCTGTAAAATATGCCATGTAGTCAGGCTTTCTCATGACAAAAATGTGAAAACAGCTTATAAACACAACTTGGAATATAGGTCTGGGATTGTAAACCTATTTGGATGACAATATTATTCAACATAAAAATGTTATAGGTGTTCTGCTCTCTAGTAACACTTAAAGGGCTTCTTCAGCAAATGAGAACCAGAGATGTTAAAAAGCCACAGGAGGATACAGTGGCAAAAATGGAAGCCACTGCTTCCACAGAGGCTGAAGAATAAGTACTGTGTTGAATCGCCGCTTTTGCCTTGGCCTGTGATAGAAGTAAGTTCCTATAGGCCTTCTACTGGCATGGCTCACCTGCTGCTCTAGCTTGTTGAGTGGTAGAGGGAATAGAGCCTTTCACTTCTTTTAGTCATCTGGTGCTGTGGGGAGCTTATCAGGAAACTTAAAGTTTGATCACAGGACTTGTGCAGGCATTACTGACCTCAAGTATTACCTAATATGCTCACAAGACATTTGAAGAGCAGCAGAATGACTAGAGAATGGTTAGTTTCTCTGACACAGAAGTGTGCATGTTGCACTCCTAAAAATCTGCACAGCTGTCTGAAACATGGCTTGTGTTTGACATTGCTGTTGTCACTGTTAAAATGCCCCATGCACCACCTCACTGCGCTTGCATCCACTGTTTGGTCTCTGCAAATGCTCTGCAAGCATTGATGAATGCCAAAGGGTGCAATTTTTTCAAATGGTAGAATTCAGTTCTGCACTTTTGCTTCATGTGCACTTGTCATGCAGCATTTTGTAAGACTATCCCTTTGCTGCCATTTCAGAAAATTATCAATATTAAAAACTAGATATAAGGAACAATCCTTTAATCTTTTATTTCTGAGCGTCATAGGAGAATTCTCCATGTCAATATGAAGGCAGGCAGCTTCTCAGTGATGTGACCTGTGTTGTTTCCATGTGACCCAGGCTGTGTTGAGACCGATACAAGTGGCATTTGTGACTTCAGAAAGCAGAAGTGAAGCCAGTGTCCTTCCTATGGCATCTGTGCATATAGCCACCCCTGTAGGACACTGGCAATGCCTGTAAGCACCAAACAAAAAAAGTCAAGTTCTGCATGTGCAGGACTGAGTGTACCTTTTCATTGAGAAAGATAATTGTAAAATGAAGACAGAAAAAGTGAAAACCACAGTTCCAGATTCTTATTTTCTCAGCAAACAAACACATCCCTTTTTTTTATTGTAATTATAACGAGTAAATCTTTTAATATTTTTTTTTTTTTTTCCAGTGATATATAATAAAGCATAAGGCTTCTATATATTTTGAGACCGTATTTTAATGTGCAGGTTGCTTCAATATTATGCACATTGAATTTTTTGCGTATGCTTATACATATTAAAATATTGGTGTTGGGAAATGGGGATTTTTTTTATTGGCTATAATATAGAGAACTTCATTTAGAAAATGAAGCAGAGGTGAAGTGGGTACTGTACATATGACTGTTTCTTGCAGCAGAAGTACTTGGCATGCTTGCATTTTTGAAAAGACAAAATCATGTTTGTCTTCCTTGAATGTGCACACATTCCTGGAGGTGGGGGATGGTTTTCTTTCTTTCTCTCTATTTTTCCTCCGGCCCTAAAGCAGAGCTGAGTTTGGATAATTTGTCCACAGCAACTGAAGGATATGTTTTGGGGAGGGAGGAACAGAATTTGTATTTATTATTGTAAAAGCTTTTTTTTTTTTTTCATGTTAATTCTTTTTAAAAAATATAATGGTATGTAGGGGTTACATTATAGGCCTGTTTTACCAACACAAAGTATCTGTACTGGAGTAGCACATGCAAATGAGCCTGAAACAGAGAATCATTGTTTCATAAAATTTGCTGCAGGAAAAACAAAACTATCTGCGTTTGAAAAACAAAAAAAGTGGAAAAAAATATATTTTTAACACTTTTTCTCAAAGAGCACTGTGATTGAGGAAATATCCATATATGACAATTTTGTTTCTTGCCTTTAGCATTTTCAGCAGATTAACTGTTTAACCATTAGACACCAATGCTGCAAATATTGATGTGCACACTTTGTGCATATGAGATTTCCCACTGAAATGGGATTACTATCCAAAGCAAAGTAGTTCAGGGCTCACACTGGAAAGAACCAGACTTTAAAGCAGCATTTTCAAATACAGTCAAATTAATTCAATCTTTCACTCTTCTAAGTCTGTAATTTAATTTGTTCTTTTTTAAAATATGCTAGATATATTTCATAAGACAGTAAATGCTTTCTGAATGTTGTGTACCTAGTGATACTATAAAAATGGAAATATACTTTATGGTGTGTTTCTTTTTGTTGCTGTTGCATAACAATTTTTTACTTGATCAAAACTTTCCACCTTCTCTGAATTCTAAACCATGTGGTCATTGAGGTTGACTCCAGAGTTAACTGTTTAGTGCCTATAATTTGATAACATATATGAAGATAGTCATCGTTTGAAAGATGATATATGCACATTTATCTACTTGTTGAAATCTGTGGTAAGCCACCTGGAGACCAAGTTCCACCAAAGGAACAATAACTGGCTGGCAAAATGAACTTTCTTTGGATGCCAACAAGTGTAACTAATTGCACTAAATTTCCCAGAATTTGAAAAATTGCTAAGGGGTTTGTGCATTTGTGTTTACACACACACACATCTACACATATATATCATAATCATGATAACTCCAATCCTCTAGCATCCTACCTGTGCACTGAGCAGGCTGATAAGAAGACATCTGACATGATGAAGATTGGCCTCAGATAGTCTTAGTTTTCACCTTTCTATTGCTGTCAGTGCAAACATAGGCTGGTATGACACCACTTTTAATTCTTCAAACCAGAGCTTTATTCAAAAATCTGCCTGGTGCTGCTCTCTCCAACAACTATTGCATCTCTAATTTCTCCTTTTTGTTTTGTGAGCTTGCTAAATATTGTAAAAAAGAAAGAAAAATACATATCCTTGCTAAAAATGTTTGTGACTTTAGCTGACTGGTCTGCTTCAGAAAAAGTTAAAAACTAGGCTGTACTTGGAAAGGTCTGATAATACTACAGTCATACTAATAGATCTCAGGGCAGATGATGCTTATAAGAAGGGTGGTAAAATGACCATATCCTCATAAGAGTCTTTGGTAGCTATGACAATAAGGAAAAAAAAGTAAAATTCCCTGCCATTATATCTACATCTGTTCAATTTCTGAGTATACAGCAGCACTCAGAAAAGCATGTTCATTTGAGGAATGAAAAATAGGCTTTGAAGTAAGGACTACACAGTGAAGATGAATGGGGTGAGGTCACAATTCCACATGTTTTATTGTTTTAGTCCATCTGACCTGCAGAACAAACAAGGCAGCCAAGTGCTGATTTACAGGGGGAAGGTTATCTTCCTGACCAATGAGGACCAAATGTTTTGTTTTGAGAAACAAGATCAGATTCTATGGAACATAAAATCCTTGGAACCTGCTGCTGATTTCCTGCCTTTGGGAGTTCTTTTTGCAGCTGACAGAAGTGTAAAACAGTAAAACTATGCAGTTCAGGAAGCTTTTCACAGCAATATCTTCCTAATGCTAGGTGAGACAGAGTCATAAAACATACTACAGAGAAAACGAGTAACTTTAGCTGATTTTGCACTTAATCTAACAAGTTTTCAAACTAATTTTATTTAATTATTGATCTCTTGCACCATATTTTTAGTTGTAAATTGGTAAAAGGATGTTCCTCTCCTTAGCAACAAGTGAAACACGGTCCAACTAGATACCGACCAGGAGTCATTATGAAAACATGGCCAACTGGCAAACCCCAATGTGGACTGCTCAACTCGATGTACGGCACTGCTTTTATTAGCATTAGTTAACTAGCAAATGAGTGTTTTCATGGAAGTTTAAAATTTGAGCTACCCCCAGCCAATACATCATGGAAAAAAGACTCGCAAATTTATTTCATAAAAGTTTTGCAAAAGTTTGATCTGTAAAGGGCCTTAAACATTCAACAAATCCACCAAATCTCCAAATCTCCAGGGATAGAAAAAATTGTTGGCACCCAAGGTTCTACCCAGAATTATTTTTGATATCTTAACACAGCTGCACTGCATGGAGATCTGCCTTACAGCTAAGCCCAGTAGAGCATGAGGACTCAGATTTGTCTTATGTGGATATTGTATCATTTTATCAAATATATTGATCACTGTATCACTCTGCTGAATGCTACTCTGCCTGTTTTGGACAAAATCATTCTTCCTATGTCATTTGAGTGTTTTTGCCAATGGTTTGCTGTGATAAGATGCCCTTGTGTCTTATACACTGAAGAGGGATTTGGGCTTATCTGTGCTTCTTGCCAGTAAAATGTGTTGAACACTGCACTGTGGGATAAAATTCCCATCATCCTACTGTGACCCAAGTGTATGAAACACTTGTTTTATGCAAAATGAAATAGTATAAGGAGGTTTATCTTGATAATATCTTAAAGTGAAAACTTCTGAGAGAATGGTAAACTGGTCTTGACAAACTCTCACCCTCTCAAAATCAGCGCCATAACTACTGAGCTGTTGAAGAATATCTCATGATTTGTCACGGTGGGGATGAGTGGACTTGAGTTCCTATTTCACATAGAGAACTCACAGCTGAGAATATGTCCCTTTCTATGCACAATTTTAGCCTGAGGTGAGACTTTATGAATTTAAGTCAGCAACCAAGTTGCTCACAGCTGTGCTTTATTTGACTACAGCAACACTGTATTTACTTGAATTTCAGCAACCTTCTAAGTTTGTTGGTATTTAGATTGTTGTTCAGTGTGCAATCAGTGCTGCAATTTGCAAAACAAAACTTGCTCCAAAAAAACTCAAGAAGTATTGTTGAAAGGTTTTTTTTGAAAAAGCGCTTGTTTTTCTGGATGCAGTGATCATTGTCTAGCTACTTACTGGTCGTTAATGCTACCTTTACTATCGAGTAAAGAATAAACAATAATTCTAATAAAAATTAATCAATTCTAGTGATATCCAGTGCACTACATCAATTGTTTTAAGGTTGGCTGCAAAAAAAAACCAACCAACCAAACAAACAAACAAAAAAACTTGTTATAAACATTTTTTTAAAATCTAATGATAAAACTTGTATATCTTAACTCTGTTAAGCAGGCTAAAAGATTTTATCATATATCCAACACAAAGACCTACAAGTATGTTTTTACTAACTTCTGTGTGATAATGCAGAATGGTTAGTTTGCTTTGTCTAAAGTGACTGCAGTTAATCTCGTTTGAAGAAAAGTCAAATTTCTATATGGTGTTTTAGCAAAAATTAAGAAAAAAAAACCTAAGAAAAATGAGAAATCATGCAGAGTCAGAAGAGATGCAGAATTTAATAGGTTTCATTTTAATTGATCATTTAAATAGTGTACAATACATAATAAAGTTAAAAACCTGTTAATTATCATTGTTCCAAAAATGCTCTTTACTTCCATGAATTTACTTCTATGATTTCAGTGGAAGAACTTTTAAAGTAGAGATGCATGTATTTTTCATCTCTCATTTTTTTTTTTTTAACAGGAGTCTCTGAACTTTATTGATCCAAGTTTGATGGATCTAAATGGTCCAAGTGAAGATGCACTAGAATGGGATGAAACTGATATTAGTAACAAGCTGATCAGTGTTAATGAAGATTTAAGTGATCCTGATCAGGAACTCAAAAAAGATGATCTAAGCCAGAAATCTACTTCAGGAGAATGTGGCAGCAATGATGTGAATGAAGATGAAAGTATCAGTGATCGTGAAAGTCCTCTTTATTGTTCCAGCATTACTTCCCCTCCAAATCCTCACATCTATCAGGTCTATAGTCTTCATAATATCGAATTATCAGAAAAAAAACACATGCCTTTCTTGAAAAAAGCATCAAAACTCTCCAGTGTAACACAGTCTAACATTTTAAACAAAAGTCTTAGTAAAGACTCTTCGTTTTCATCTACCAAATCCTTGCCGGACCTAATAGGGGGAACAATGTTGGCAAAATCATATAACTATATGTACCAGAGTGGGAACATAAGCAGGCATTCTGAGAGTGAAAGTGGAATAGTGAGTGAATGTGATACAGAAACTACAAATAATTCAGAAATTTTTTTACTAAATGATATTGAAAGCACTCAGAGCAATCCTGAAATTGGTCACACAGGAACTCAAATGGATGACATAATTGATGTAATAAAACAAAAAATAAAGCAAGATGAAGAAGACCATGCTAGTCTCTCAGATGATTTTCAGTTGGCACCATCTGGAGGTTGTGGAAATGAAATTGATAGGGACTTGGACAACATTACCATGTGTAAAACTGTTTGTTTAGAAGAACTGCAAGGAAAACAAGATGTGTTTACATTTTATGATTACTCATATCTTCAAGGCTCCAAATTCAAATTGCCAGTGATAATGAAACAGTCACAAACTGAAAAGACACAAACAGAGGGTGCTTTGTTTCATGGTTTTTGTTTTGATAAAATACCTGGTAAATCTGAACATAAGCCTGGAGAGTCACAACCAGATGAGTTTATTCACGACCATAATCTGGCAAATATCCCTGGAGGATCAGATCCCAATTCCTCTAAGTCTGTGGAAACAGTAAGAAAACTAATTGCTACAGAAAATACAAGACAGCTTTCTGCTTTATCTCATAGTTCTTCATTAGAATCTCTGTCTGTAGTAGGTGATTTATTCAGCTCAGGTATTTTTAAAAGTGGAGATGGTCTTCAACGAAGCACCTCTTTGGAGAGCTGGCTGACTTCCTACAAAAGCAATGAAGATCTTTTTAGTCATCATGGCTCAGGAGACATTAGTGCAAGCAGTGATTCTGTTGGAGAGCTCAGCAAAAGGACATTAGATCTTTTGAATCGTTTAGAGAACATCCAGAGTCCATTAGAACAAAAGATAAAGCGCAGTATCTCCGATATAACACTCCAAAGTAGTTCTCAAAAAATGTCTTTTACTGGACAGCTGTCTGTAGATATTGCTTCCTCAGTAAATGAAGACTCAGCAGCTTCTCTCACAGAGCTCAGCAGCAGTGAGGATCTTTCTCTCTGTTCTGAAGACATAGTACTGCACAGAAATAAAATACCAGATTCAAATGCATCATTTAGAAAACATCTTAATAGATCTG
The DNA here is from genome assembly GCF_951394365.1 of Tetrao urogallus. Classification (NCBI taxonomy): domain Eukaryota; kingdom Metazoa; phylum Chordata; class Aves; order Galliformes; family Phasianidae; genus Tetrao; species Tetrao urogallus. The sequence continues at coordinate 35,207,306 of NC_136819.1, forward strand.
TAGCTGATGAGAGTGATGTCAATGTTAGCATGATTGTTAATGTCTCCTGCACTTCTGCTTGCACTGATGATGAAGATGACAGTGATTTGCTTTCGAGTTCCACCCTTACCTTAACTGAGGAAGAGCTAGGTATCAAAGATGAAGATGATGACTCCAGTATAGCAACTGATGAGGATATTTATGAAGAATGCAATTTAATTTCAGGACTTGATTATATAAAAAATGAACTCCAAACTTGGATGAGACCAAAATTTTCTTTGACAAGAGAGAAGAGGAAAAGTAACCTCAGTGATGAAATTCAGCACAGTAAAGTTAGTAATGAGACATCAAAAGCCACAGATACACTGAACATTGAAGCACTTTTGAATGGTTCGGTGCAGAAAATAACAGAAAATAATGGCAACAGTAAGAATGTATCATGTAATCATGAAAAGGGAACAAAGGGTCACCTGATGAAAGATATCTCTCAGGTTGTGAAGGATCAACTTGTGGATGATATGGAGAATGGCAATGTTGAAAATACTCTTGCCAGTCATAAGGGAGATCTTGTTAGAACATCAGCAACTTCCAAAACTCATGCATCACTTGGTGTAAAAGAAGCTGAAAATGAATTTCATATCTGTGAAGCATTTACAGACAGTTCGGATGATTCACATATGGATGGAAAGGAGACTGTTCTGTTGTCAGTTGGATCCAGAAACCCTCCAAAAGAATGTCAAAGTCATCTTCGGTCTGATTATCACTGCACTGCTTTCTCTCCTGCTAAAAAGCCTTGTCTTGAATCTTCCTCAGAAACAAGCTCTGTAGACACACAAGCTGCTACTTTTCAAACATCCTTAGCTGATGATCAACAACACAAAATATGCATTGCTGAAAAATCTACTGATTGCTGTGCAGTCTTGAAATCTACTAAGGCAGAATATGACTCCTCAGCCAATGGACCTGATTTATGCTGTAACTGTGACTCTGCTGCTTTTGATAAAAGAAATATGGAAGATGACTCAGTACACAACTTTGTGAAGGAGATAATAGACATGGCATCAACAGCTTTGAAAAGTAAGTCACAACCTGAATGTGAGTCATCTGCTCCAGCTTCATTAACACAGATAAAGGAAAAAGTGCTGGAACACTCTCACAGACCCATTGAGCTAAGAAAAGGGGACTTCTATTCTTATCTTTCACTTTCTTCTCATGATAGTGACTGTGGAGAAGTAATCAAATACATAGAGGAAAAGAGCAGTACACCTGTGCCACTGGACTTTACAGATGAGAGAGATAATATTGAATGCTTTTTTGAAGCATGCCCTGAAGATGAACGTGTTGAGCAACAGCAATCCATTTGTAATGGTACTCCTGAAGCAAGAGCTGAGCAGCAGCAGCAGCCTATTTGTAATGTTACTTCTGAAACATCTCCAGAGTCACCAGATGAATTGACTTTGGCATCATTAGGAAAAGTTAAAGCTTCATTAGAAGATAGTGATTTATCTTTTCTATGTGATGATGACAATATAAATTCCTCCAATCCTAACAAAGAAAATGCATCAAACAATTTGAAAAATGCTGTGGATGATTTGTTGATTTCAGACTGGCAAACAGAAGGTTTGGATAAGAATTTTCCAGAGCTCAGCAGTACAAACAGTAGTATAGGAAAATCACCTGGAACTGAAGATCCCAAAGGATGTGTTGCTGCTTCTGAAGAGGCTTCAGCTACAGAGTTTCATTTAAAGCATGACCATTCACAGAATGAGGAGGTTTTACACCAGAACACTAAAACTCTTACTTGTGAAGAAAATCTCTTGAATCTTCGTAAAGAAAGACGTTTTAATATGCGCAGATAGAATGTAACACTCTCCAGGCATATACATTATCCTAAAAACAGGTATGTACTCTATGAAACACAATTTCTTTTCTTTACATTTTTTTATTTATTTTTTTCTTTTTTATTATTATTTTATTTTATTTTTAAATTTTTGTACTATGAAAGAGGTGGATCATCATCCAGGGCTTCTGTTTTATGGTAGTATTATTTCATTTATTTTGATTACACTATAATTCTGATTTACATGCCACTGGTCAAAAAATGCAGTGAACAGTAGCTGCTTCTTGCCCTTTGGCTTTGCACTGACTGGACCTGCTTTCTTCTGGAATATTTCAAATCCGCTGTCTTTCAGAACTTGGGAATCCTTCAAAATTAAGATTTCTATATCACCCTACTCCTCCCTTGTCAGTGGAGCCATGAAAACAAATATCAGCTCTACTCATTGATTCCTTTCTCCACAGACAGCTGACCTTATGAGTTTGATGAGGTTATGCACTTAATGAATGTGAACTGGTTTTACAAGGATTTTGAGTGACCAGTGAGCTGGAGCTCTATAATATTTACAGACAGTCTATGACATATGTCCTAGCAGACTAGAAATTAAATAGGGAGATAATAAGTCATCTCTTCGTGTCACCTTACCATGACTTACATTTATTAAGCCATTACTAACCATTATAGATTAGACCAAATTTGAGATTACAAAAGTAAGAAATCTTTGCAACATCAATGACAAATGTAATGTGAAGGTGATGTAGAATAAAGGCTCAAACACCAAAGCAAATGAAATGTGATAGCCACAAATCAGTGCTGAAAGCTTCCGTTCTATTTTGTGGTAAGCATGTTGAACCATATATAGTTCCTATCCGGAGTTCTGACCTCACATGAATGTCTGACAATTAGCTGCACATTTAGTAGAAAATCTACAAAGCAACTTCTGGAACAGATCCTATCACATAGAACTGTTGCTTTGAGTCTCACTAGCAGTTTGGTGAGCCAAAAGCCAGCATAGCTTTACAGTGATGTCACTAGTTTTTGGGAACACCAATCCAGTTGTCCAGAACCAGCCTGGCAACTCCAGATGCCACTCCAATTCCAAATACTTCTGCTTATGAGAAACTAGCAAGGGGATTTCTAGTAAGGCACGAAGTTAAACACCATGTTGCCCAGGCTAGTTCTAAAATCTCCATCCTTGGAGGTTTTCAAATTATACATGGACACATCCTTGAATGATCTACCTTTGAAGATATTCTTGCTTTGAGAAGGAGATTAGACTAGATGACATTCAAGTTTCCCTTCCTACCTAGATTATTCTAAGAATCCATTATTCTTTCCCTTAGGAGAGAAGGTTGTTATTCATCACTGCTTATGAAATCCACCAGTACACACCAACTGCAACCTGCATAGTTATGACAGAGGTTCAGAGCCTTATTTATATAAAATAATAGATTGCTTTACTACTGTTGGATATTTAACTTCAGAATTTCCTGATTTTGCTATATTGTATTATTGTGCATTGGAGTTTTCTTATGCACATGTTAACTTTTTATCCACCATTCACATATTCACATATGTATAAAGACAGCTAGGAAAATATTTAGGTTATGGCAGCAAAAGTGTACACCTTGCCATGATCTCTTTCAAACACAAATCTATTTTAATAATACACTATCTTGGAACTGTCGTGGCAAAGAGGATATTTCTTGAAAGGCTTTGAAATGGGTTTTCCTGACCTGTTGATTGCCAGTAGGTTAATACTTGGACACATCCAAACAACTGAAGAAGCAACAGATATCACCTGGGATTTACAAAACTGGTAGATGATACCATATATTCTAGGGTTGCATTCTAAAGATTGTGTGTCTACAGAGGCCATGATCTATAAACTGAGATGAGGACAAAAGCATGAGGTTGACGAGTGACTATTATGTAAACGTAAACTTTTCCTAAATTACTTCTTTACAAAGTTTCTTTTTTTCCACTCATTTTGTAACACTGGGGAAGAATACTTAGTACAGTGAGTTTGATTTTCTTCTTCTCATTCTTTCACTGACAAAGTCAATAACGTAACTTTTCATTCGTTAGTACTTTTCCTCTGAGGATCTCAAAATACTATGTAAATTTCTTCTCACTCTTAAGAGCTTCATAGTTACTTATATGGTAGCCAGCAGCGTTTCTCGTAAGACTGGGTATGACAGTGTGCAGTTAACAAAACATCAGGACTAAAACTGGGTATAGAGGATGGACATTTTAATACATGCCCAGAGTGCAATAGAATGCAGAGAGTATATACAAAATTTTCAGTTATGTTAAAACTATAGCATTTAACATAACGTGCATTTAAGTTTTGCCTGGGGGTTAAAAATTTTAAGGCAATGAAGCCTTTCACATGACATCCCACTTTTTAAATTTAAGATACATTGTTTCTTAGCAGGTATATATAACCTTGCTTCCATGGAAATTATGTACTGTATTATTCCCAGCAATAAAGCCATAGGATACATGAAGCATGTCTCAGGCACATCAAAAAAGGAAAATATGAGCTGCTAGATTTGGTTTCACTGAAGACTGAGCTCCCATCCCCCCTTCACAAGCTCAGTACTTTAACTTCATCTCTCATGCTATGGGGAATGAATTACAGAAGCAATCTATCCTAATTTGTTAACTTATTCAAATAACAGTTATTATACTTAACTATGCTAAAGATTATCTTTTTGGTGGCAGATTGTTTATTTTTTGATGAGGCTAATTACTGATTTTCCAAAGGTAATTTACATTTATTACTAATACATCTTTTAAAATGTGACAGATAAATGTTGTTCCCATAAGTGTATTATGAAAAAAGTTTCTATTTAAAAACACATTATTTAATTTGAAAGATAAATGGCAAACACCATTATTTTTCCTGTAGCACCTGTGCTGTAAGCTCATTTAAATGTGTAATTCCATGTGTAGCTGCAATACTTAGAGAAAAATAATCTATAGTATATGTGTACCTTTAAAGCATACTAAGAATTCAAAGCTGAAAGAGGCCTAGTTTCAAGTATAGTTTGATTTTATACTGCTTCAGTATTTGCACTGGATGTACAGGGGAATAAAACAGTGAAGAGTTGCATATACTTCTGCCAAGTATATGTAACAATCCTATTGTTTATCAGCTTACTACAAAAAATGCTCATCATGTTAAAATAGTACAAATTCTAAAAGCAGACTCAGAAATGTCTATCAGCACCAACTTATCTTCCATATTAGCCAACATTAGAATTCTGTAACAGAGATACTCATAAAACTATGCATAGAGGATGGCTTGTAAGAACTGTCCTTCTGTACATGCATCATGTCATATATTCAGTATGCATAAAAATCATTACATTTAGGAGGTTTATGTGATGTGCCTGACGTCTTTTCTAGAAAATATGGTATACTTTTGCGTGTTATTTGTTAGTGCTTAAAGTAAGTCAGAAAAGTTATTTCTTTCCTTTTCTACAGAATCCATAGTTTAAACAGAAGTTTTAACTTAATTTAGAAAAAAATGTTTTATCTGGGTTTTTATCTAACAGAGCCAGAAAGTTAGCCAGAATGTCCTGCAACTTGCTATATCCAGAAAGAAACCTTAGAGAGAGGGCAGGTTCTATGGTTGGTGATCAGGACTGGTCCCTGAAGGCCTGACTGTTATTTTCTGCTCAGAAATAGATGCTTTTGTATGGCTTTTCCTTCCCTGCCTCAGTTTCTTTAGCCACAAAATAATGAGAATAATAATTGGTGGAACCTGCGAAACATAATTCATTTGCTGAAAATGTTTTGAGATCCACAGATAAAATATGGTAGAGAAATGCAAAGTATTGTTAGTGAATTAGTCACTGCAGCAGAGAAATAATATAGAAATTTATACAATAGCTAGTATGCAATAATTTACTTTTTGAAAATGGATCTACAAAAGTAATCTAAATTTATCTTTATTTAATTTTTGTAGGGGATTGGATAGAAGAATGTTTCTTTATAGAATTTAAAATGGTCTGACTTTTTATCTCCTCACAATAGCTGACTTCTTTAAAAAAAATGAAATGGAATAAACAGATAATCTTATACTATTCGCGTGTTACATTTTTTTTTTAAAACCTGACATAATTCATCAGTGAGACTTTTCTTACTGTAGATACATGAAACTCCTGCCAAAGTTGTAGGAACATTTTGATAAAATCTTTCCCTTTACTCACATTAATTCTTCCCTAATTTCTAAACAAACTATTGAGCTTTTCACTCTTTTGTGTAAGTATATTCCTTCTACAGATAGAGGGGGACTCAGTTACAGCAAATAAGATCAAAGGAGAAGGTAACTGGATAGATGCAGATACTTCTGCTTAGTTCAGAAGGCACATAATGCATGTCTAGTGTGCCTCCTAGGAAATGCCTACAAGATGTACTTTGTACTAAGCTTTGAGCTGTATTCTGACAGTTATTTTTTCATAATCCTCATCATAAGTCTGTGCTCTTTGATGAATAGTTTAACCCTAAACTCCAAGCAGGATAATTCTATAATATGAAAATTTAACTCATTGCTTGTACTAGAAGTGTCTAAGTAGCTATTTACAATTTAAAAATTCAGTGATGACAATGAGAGTTCTGTTCATGGACCCCTTTTGTGACAATCTTTTTCTCCATTGAAATCTTATAGTGTATGATACAAAAGTATTAAAGTAAGTGACAGGTGCATCTTTTTGGTGTTTGGCTTAAAAAAATTCCTATGTTTTCATTGATTGGTGCACCTATGAGTGCACTGAAGGTAAGTTTGCAGATAAGGATAAAGACTGGATCCACAGAAAGGTCAAATTTCATGACATTTCCCGTTTCTTTAGTCTTTATAGAAATCAATGAGTTTTCTACATCAAAACAATTTTTGCGCTACCTTGTACCTCAGGCTGTTAAAAGTCATTGTTTGCCAACTGTATACTTCTGCATTAAAGGCTCTGGCATGTGGTCATTTAATGGTTCTCTATGGTTGTTCTGGAAGAGCTATGTTTTGCAAATAAAACTGCATTTTCTGTAACCTACTATTACTTTTTTGTTTCCTTTTAGAAACTTGGCTGCAATTCAGGTGCAGGTTCATCCTGTAAACCCTGGGATGACCTCCAATTCCATTGTATCACTGCCTTTCATTACATTGACTCCCAAGATAAATTTTTTTTTCAAATGTGATTTGTCCATGTTGGCTTCGTGATCAGATTGCATATGCTAGTCCTATTTCAGTGATCATTTTGTGTGGTAGCAAAGCTGTTTGCTTTCATATGGATTCCTCTCCCAAGCTACCTCTAATGACCTCCCTTCCTAAATTGAATGCTCCTGTACTACTTATCACTGTTTCTGTTCTTTAAAGTTTTGAAGTTCCACAGGATTTATGATCAATCTGATTCATCTTTTCAGTACTGTACCTGCCAGTACTCCTCTATTTTGTGTATCAAATTTAATATTTATGTGTATAATGCATAAACTTATTGAAGCTATTTTGATTTGACAATTCTGTTGGATTGCAGCAAAAGGAAATCATTTATCCTCCTGATTCAATGCATCTAAAAAATAAACAATTAAAATAAATAAATGTCATTTTATTTATTTAATTTTAAAATTTAATCTATGCAACACTTCAAGAAACAACTACATGGTGTTGTATATTAGGAACTGTTGACATTCTACTGAATTAAGTACAACATTTTGATTTTTTATGCTTCTTGAGGTGGTAATGAGTAAAAAAAAAAGTTTTTAAAAAATGTGTGCCTTGCTGTATTTCTTATACCATTTATTAAAAAGCTGCTTTCACAGTAAAATTATGTTGATTTGGAAGGAGGAAATAGCAAGGTTAAGTTGTGTGAATAATTTCTGTATATATGTATAACCAAGTGCAAACATTGATGTATAATGACAGTATAAAATGCTTTTGTGTTTGTGATGTCCAGTGATGTGGAAAATATAAGCCTTAAAACCATTAGATTGCATGGTAATTAGAATTGGCATAATAAACATAGTTTATTGGGGAAATAAAAAAGCAGAACTGGTGATGTGTTTTACCTGCGTTCTAAGAACAGAATGCTGCATCAAAATACAGAGAAATTCCTTTTTGTTTGAAAAGATTTCATAGAGAGAAGCAGTTCCATAGCCGGTGAAGATTTGTGTTACCTGGCTCAGAAGGAAAGATCCTTTTCTTAAAGATTTGGCAGGCCTCCCAAGTCAAACAAGGAGAGACAAGCAATCAATGCATTAAGCTAACGTACTGCCAACAGCCATTAAAAGTGGTCAAGCACACTTTGATATCAGACATTTTCCTTTTTCTTTTTTTTTTATCATTGGAATATTGGGTTATAGAATGTTCTCTGACTCTTAAACTTCCTTTCATTTGCATAATTATATTGAATAAGCGTTATATATATTCATATGGACACTTATACAGTTTGCTCTTTCAATGACTTAGGCTGTACAATTTAAAGGTTTTTTTCTTGTGCTGGCTGACTAAATCAAGCCAGATCTACCTCTGCAAACATTGCTTTCATCTCCTAAAATCATCTTTTGCCATTTTTTCCATGTATATAAGTTTTTTTGTTGTTATTGTGGGTTTTTAGTTGTTTTTGTTTTTCTTTTGTTTTGCTTTTTTTTTTTTTTTACAAAAAGCTTTAGTATTCTTTTTCTTTTTAAAAAAATGTTTGACAAGCTGTAGCTTAAAGGCACTATACCAACCAGCTAATATGTTCATATAACACTGAAGTAACAGGTGAGTGAAGAAAATCTGATATTTTTCAAATTATTAATAGCTTCCTATAACTGCAAGAGACAAGTCATCTATCTCTCAGTTTAAATTTCTGCTATATGGCCTTGATGTTGGTATGGCAGCAGAAACAACTCCCAGCTTACAGAAGAGCATTAATAAGAAGCAATTTTTAACAGAACTCTTGAAAAGTTTTCTGCTCTAGCATGTTTTGTAACATGTTTAAATCTGTTAGGTTAGACTTACAATTACCTAAAGTACGTAGCTGTATAGCTAATGACCACAGTAATATATTTTAACTATTTTTTAAATTATATAGAAAGTAATTAAGAATATAACTTCTAAGTTTAGTAAAATATTTATTGTGTCAATTATTTTAATCAAAGATTTATTTCAAAAATTATTTGTAAAACAGTCTTGACGTGGGAATTAAGTTTGGAATCATTCATTTTTCTCCCTAGCATTTTCTGGTTTGTGCTGTATGTTTTTTAAACTTAGTCTATAGTGAGGCCTTGCACTATGATGACAGAAAAACTATTATGTCTAGTCTTTTCAGATCTGTCACCTCACCCAAAAGACTATGTAGAAATCTGTCAATTACTTGTGTCTTTCTATTAGATCATTTGCCACGAATTCCCTTTTTTTCCTAGGGAAAAATAGTGGTACTTGTCATATCAATAAGCCACATATTCAGCATACAATACCTGGAATATTATATGACTACAGCTCAAATTTCTGTGATTCCTTGCTGACAACTTCTGAACATTTTAATTTAACTAATATTCCCAGGTCTGAATTATTTGGTCTCGTTAGGTAAAGTCTTCATTCACCCTGACTCAAGAGCCATCATTATCAAATATTCTTTTTCTGGCATGGTTATGTGTTTTACCTTTTTTTTTCCTCTCCTCAATCTTACTCTTCTTCTCAGAATATATTGGGTTCTGATGTTAATAAAAATTGATTTCTAAATGAAAAGAAATCTCTGACAAATAACTCTACAGGATTTGTTTTTGTCTTAGCATAAGTCATATGCTTATGACCAAATTATGCATCGAACTTTCAAAAAGTTCTGGTGTTAATGGCCTTAAGAAAACTACTGATATAGTGTAAAATTAATGTAGGTTTACCAATATAAGCTCTAAGATCAGCCCATAAATAAATTCTTGTATAGATTCTGTTACCTTCTGGTGAAGTTCTCTTGTGCTGTAGAAGCATGCTACAAGCTTTCTGCAGCATTTATCTCCATCCAGAGCTCCACAGGCTGCTTTTTATTCCACACACTCCTTGACTTATGCTTGAACAACATCTGCAATGTGTGAGGAGAACATTTGACAGAAACAGCCCTGATGCATGGATCTCCAGTTATTTCACATTCCTTCCGCAGAGAGCCAGAGATCTGCAGTTCCAAACAAAGGGAATGCTAGAGGTAAAACCATTGCTTGACACTATGATTTAGAAGCTGTTTTGTAGTCACTGTAGTTTTATGTTTGGCTAGCCTTGTGAACCACATAGCCAATCTCCTTCCCACTTAATAGTTTGCCTTTTTCCAAATGTAAGTAACAGCCTTTCTATGAAACAGTGCCTCTGTATGTTGTAGAGGTGGCACCTCTAAAGCTTTAGGGTTGTTTGTGTTTTTCATTATGTACTTGTGTACACACAAACATACAAACACATGTGCACCAGCAAAATTGTGTAAGTTTGTTTCACAGTAAGGTCAGATGATCAGATGATCAGTCCTTGTCAGTTAGATGACGTTAGCTCTCATCTGTCCTCCTTCAGAATAGTGAAGGGATACCATAATTCCAGTTCCCGTGCCTTGTATTTTAGAATTTCATTATAATTATCCTGTGTTAAGCAGAACAACATCTTTTGACAAAAATGTACTCAATAGAATTGTTTTTTTAATTATTATCATTTTATTTTATTGAAGACATCAAGAACAATGTTGCAAAGGTTTCTGTGCTGCAAAGCAGAATAAATGGTTTATTAATGTTTAGGACAGACTATACACAAGCTTGAGTCAAGAAGATTAACTGGAATGTCAAGTTCCTACCCAATCAATCTCCTTCACTGGCAACTTTCTACAAACTTATTCCTAATGATAGCATCAATTGGAGAGGGATTTTGGCCAGCAAATGACATCTGATCTATTGCTTTCAGTTCTGTGCTTCTAACTTTCTAGACTCACAGTCTTTTATACCTATTTTATCAATCCAAGTTGCTTACATTTTTCATGTGACTATTGTTTGCTCAGTAAATGCATTCTCACCTCTGATTTTAGAAAGGTTTTTAAATGCTAGATCATAAATGAACTTTGCATCATTTAGGATTGAGCACTATATGAATTCTAAGTGCTTCAGTGCTTTAAAAATGTATTTTCCAATCAACAGCAAGTAGTATTGCTTTATTTCTGGGGTGTGGAGAAGTAAGCTAATAGTGGAGTTAGAATTTTGTAGGTCAGTAATTCCAATGCATAACTATTACTGTGATAATGTAGTTATTGATAAACTAATTAAAAACACAACAAGTACAGAATTTCATCGTACTTAAAATGAGATGTTATGGCACAGAAAAGAACAGAGAAGGAAATGACTTTGTCTTGTATTGATCTCATGTCTCTGTGACATTCTAGGATTGTGAATGGAAATTAAAATAATATTTTGAAAAGATTTTTCTCTTCCTTGTAATTACTATGAGGATGTTTTAAATGCAGCAAGGATTCAGTTGTAGCATTTGCCAAAGGAATATCATGAGAGTGACAGGAAAGAGAAATGTATTTAACAAGGTTTCAAGCAATAGTGGAAAAACAAAAGCTGTACTTGATACACTTCATTTACAGCATGATAAAGATCAGACTCTGGAAATACTGATACTGAACGTCAACCGTCTATCCCACATCTATGCATTTCTTCAGGGAAAGATATATGCTGCTAGAAAAAGCATGCCTTCAGGTGAGGTGGTTTGGTTATTTCTCATAGAGGATACATACTGAAACTTCCACTCTTAGCTCCGGACTAGAATTATCTTTAGAGGGCGTGTGTTTTCTTGCATCTTTATAAAGAATGGGATCAAATTTGGTCTGAGAAGCATATTTCTCTGACAAGATGGAAAATTAAGTTGTAACAACTAGATTTAAAGTTATATACATTGGCAGAATACAAAACAAAACAAAACAAAACAAAAAACCACAATATTTCTGTAAATCTAGTGGTCCTGGCCAGTAGTTTAACCCAGAATTCTAATCTTTGTGGTATTACTGTTTTTTTTTTTATTAGCTGATCATTATTTATCCTGACCAGAGCTATATCTTTCTACAGTGTTTGGTTTACATTACTCAAATAAGGATTTTCATAATGCAAAAAGATTATGAAAACGCCTTTTCAATGGTTAAAACTGGCAAGAATCAAAGGAAATTCCAGGGCTCCATTTGATGGCTGAAAAAAGATTTGCTTCACTAAAAAGACTGTCCCCTGTAAAGGGGTTTTGCCATAAATGAGATCATAAATGTTTCTCAGGCCTGTTACTGTTTATTTTACGTGTTCATGTATCTCTTACACTATTATATACATATATAGCAGCTATCACCATATTGACAAACAGTCTTTGGTGACACTGAGTTTGGAACTGGTCCTCTGAGCCAAACAGTTCTCTCATATCTTTTCTTCCCACACAATTCACCAACTAAGGAAAGCATTTGCAACTTACATTTGTTGCAGAAGGATTCAGAAAGTTACAGATAATTTACAGGCACCATTTTGAAGGGCAGGCAAGTAGAAGGCAATAAAATAGAGGGTTGGAGTGAAGAGAAGGTGGCTGGCAGATATGTAATGGCTGCAGCTGCCAGCAAGGCTGGAGAGAGGATTCTAGTCGGCAGATACGCTGGCTGATGGCTGGAAAAGAAGACAGACAGAAGAGGATGCAGAGCTGCAAAGAAGGTTGATGGGAATTAGCTCTGTTTAAAACATTTGTAGAATGATAGGAGCATACGCTGTATTGAAACCAATTTATCTCTATTGCTAGACTTGTTATTGCAAACTGTAAAGTGATGCTATTCATGAATACACATTTTTTCTAAATCTGCTGTTCAGTATGCTAAGCATATCAATCAGATGTACCATTGTCAGTTAATTAACATTTGATTGCTTTAAACATAGGGTGTTGAAGAGGAGGTTTCTTCTCGGAGGGGGAGGGGTATCAATGTTTGAGTCCTTTGGAGGGGAGGGACATGTTAATAATTATCCTGAATTGTAAGTAAAATCAAACTGCAGTCTGTGTGCACATCTCCATGCTACTTGTCACTCTTACACTCACAGTAAAAGGGGTAGACAAATGGAGCAGGTATTTCACCAGCTTAGTCCTTAGCCATATATCCTGCATATAAACTTCTCATATGTGAAGCAACATCCAGAAATGGAAAAGTCACTGTACTAGACAAGTGTAGAAGAAAGGCATGAGAGAAAATGGAGAAGGGAAGAGAGAGAAAAGAAAAGAGGGAGAAGCAGAAAGAGAAGAAAGAGTAAAAGGAAGAGGGGAGAGAGTGGGAAGGATAGAGGGATAGTAAAAAGGAAAATGGAGTTGTGTCTACACTGTGTATCTATGACTGTATGGTAGAATTTTGTATCACGACATGATAGCATTTGAAATAATGAATGGTTTGGTTAAGACAAATCTTTCTTCTCCACCCAGTCACATGAGACCAAGTCACTCACAGTAATGGATTGGTAGTGAATTTAGACATAATGGAAGATGATACTGTACTCCTTTACATGATATATAATTATCTGTGGAATTTCATTTCTACAGGAAATTAATGATTCAAACAGCTTAGTGAGATTGTAAAGAAGCCTAAATATAGAATAGGCAGCTGTGCTAAGATAGTAGGTTAGTTCAAAGTAATGACAGTGGAAAGCAAATTTCATTCTCCATGATGGAAGCTGTTGTGGGCTGAAAGAACAGGCAGATTTTCCCAAAACCTACATAATAATGACCAAAGCAATAGAAGATTTCTGATTTTCTCCTAGGCAATTAGAAATGGACCATTGACAGACATAAGGTACATAAAAAACCATAGAAAATGCCTGCATTTCTTTTCCTTCCTCTTCATTCTTTCTCTGAGAATGAAAATTTGATCTTTCAGGACAGAAATATTTCATTTACTTGACAAACTATTGTGCTGTGGCGTAAGTAATTTAAATACATTTGTTTGGGTAACTGTAACCAGCTTTCTATATGCCATATGTAACATACATGGCTACCTAGGAGTTAACTGTGATAAACTATATTTCAATCATGAAAATGCTCATAATTCAGGCCACTTGAATGACAGTATTTCAGAAGAATAACCCTACTTTAATCGTACACTTTGATGGAGGAATGCTCATAAGCACAACAGCACAGCTCAATTCTTTCCATGAGGACTGACATCTTAAACTGCTCTAAACAATGAATCACCTTGTCAAATAAAATGTGCAATGCAAAATCTGTTTTCAAACTCATCTGATATAATGACAGTTACAACATCGTGTTTAAGGTGGTAAACCGACAGTAATAGTTATATTTCTCTTAGACTTCTATTGCACTTCAAAAGTTTTATGCAATCATATACCTTTTTTTTTTTTTTTAATTCAAGAAAATGTTACACTAGAACTTTTACTTTATGAGTCTTTAAGACAAGCAAGCAGGGAATTGCATTTTGTGTACAACTGGAACTCTTAATTTTAACATTTCCTTAGAAAAATCTGTAATGTCAATTGCAAGCTAAACTTATATATCCTCATCTGAAGATTCAGATTGTTCTTTTAGAGCAAAATACACATTAAAATGTTTTTCTTGTGAGATTTCAATGGCAATCAACACTATTTATCTTCCTTGGTCTTTATCACTATTGTATACTTACTAATGAAATACCTCTGCACAGATTTCTTAGGTTTAGTCAAATTGAAAAGGTGATATGAAGAAAGTCCTTATTAATCTTAGAAATCTACCCCTGGCATTTTATCATGTTCTCATGAGATTTGTGGAAGGCTAAGAAAGAAGCATTTTCAGGAACATCCTTCCAGTCACTCCTGCCACTACCAGAGCAATATACTAGGCTTTCCTCGTCTCACCTACTGCAACTGGTGAGAGGGCTGAGATTTCTTCAAAACAGATTTGCACCTGAATCTCTGGGATCTCATCCAGCCTTCTAAAAAGAAGGTTTGATATGACATTTTTAGAAGTATTAGAGTAGTAGTTATTTAGTATCAATAACAAATATAGATCTGGTGCTGAAGAACAATGAGGCCCTGTGGAAAAGCTTAAATCTTGACTTTCAGCACTGGATATGTGTGTTGAGCTGGAAAACAAAGGGCTTAAAAATGTGGAATAAACTATGCAGACACTGGCAAACAGCTGCTGACAACTCTTAATGGGAAGGAAAGAAATGACACATCAGGTAATAGGAAAGTATAATTTGGTAAGTAATGGAGACGAGCCATGGCGAAGAGAGAATTTGGTGAGATATCTGCACAGAGAAGAAAAACTTTTCTGAAGGTAGGTGTAGACTACTAAGGAAATTGTTGTAAATGCTGTGGTTGTATACTTGCATCTAAGATTTGGTTAATTGGTAAGTATATCACCTTTACAATATTACCTTCTGACTGATGTAATAGCATCAATAAAAAATGTCCTCATCTTCTGTGTCCTTACCAATGAGACTTCATAACAAAATGTTCAAAATAGCATCTCACTGAAAATTTCTTTTCCAAAATTCTTTTTTTTTTTTTAATGTTATGTTTGTGTTATTGTTGTGCCTTGCAGAAAAGGTGACTATGGGATAAATTTTGGAGGAGTACCTGTTTGTTATGAAAAGAAGAAAGTAAACAGAAGCCCACCAACATTTCTTCTCCATACTCCTATTTGCAAACAGACCCACGGGACACTTCTTTTCAGCTAAATTTAAAAGAAGGAAAATCACATTATGACATTCTTCCATTTATTCCTATCCACATTTAAAAACAGGTCCAAAGTCCTTTTGATGTGATAATCTTAGCAAGTGGAGGCCATGGTGCCTCATAAGGCACATAGCGTAAGGATCCTTACTGGTTCTGAAAATGGAGCTCTTGCTGTTTAATTTACTAGTGATGTCTGCACCACAAAACAGTCTACAGACTCTAGTTTTCTGTTTCTCTTATAAAGGAATTGTGTTTGCAACACATAAGGGATTAGGATTGAAAAAGGGAAAAGACCCCTGAATATTTCTTCCCTTGCTGTGTTCGAAGCTGCAAGTTGGGTAGTGAGGCCTTGTATTCACAGGGCACAAATAAAGAAGTGGTAATACAAGATACAAGTGTGGGGAGCTGGATGAAAGTGAGAAACAGTCACCTAGAAAGCAATGATGTGACAATGGAAAAAATTCCATTGTGGCTGCAGAAATAGCCAGTCCTTATGCACAATGATTTTCCATGATGTAGTTGGCAACTAGAAGCAACTACTCTGGGCTCTTAAAATGCTGTTAATGTGTAGGTGAATCTGCTTATAGAATCAGATGGCAGCACCTGTCTGAAGTGTGACAAACAACTTAAAAAAATTTGCAGCACCTCTCCTTACCCTAAATTCTTACGCTACTTTGCATACTGTGTGCTTATAAAATATATAGCCATTTCTTTGAACTCTAGCAGTTTCATCCAGGCTATGCTTCATCTTATATCAATGCTTTTGATCAAGTAACAGTATGGTATTTTGAATGCGATAAGCTTGCTATGGTGCTACATAGTATGTACCAGACTGTTTTTTTCATCATTTAAATCTGGATAAAGAAATCTTCTTCAAGGTTGAGTTCCAAGTTGAAGGTTTTGAACTTACTTCATGATCGATCTTTACTTTTCATTGTTCTTAGTTTCTTAGAATCTGAGTATTGAGTTATATAATAAAATACACATTTAAAAGAATATACAAATGCTTGTATATGAATTTCTGACAAATAATCAATTAACTTCAGTTAACATTCTAATTTTTATATTTTTTTAACTGCATGAAAATTTGCAAATATTGCCGCCAATATAAGATCTTGCAGAACTTCCAAATTGCAATTGCTAAGTGCACAGAGTCATGGTTCAGGACGAATTGCCCTTTAGCACTGATTTATGACAGACATAGCATGTTCACAGCCTCCTATGTGCCCTATAGCATTATCATGAAAAAACAAAGCACTGACAGGAAAAGGCCTTTAAATACACCACTCAGGTAAATCCCATAGATAAGATGATGGAATGGTGCCCACATTTGAATATTTGGCCACTTTTTTGAGGCTAAATTGTTAATATTTTTTAAGACAGGAAAATGGAGAAGGTATTGCACTGTTAGTTTCTTTGGCAATTTCTGAGTTAAGAGTATTTATGTAACACAATGATGAAAGGCTTAGTTTTTATTAGTGTACAACCAAAAGCTTTAATGCTTTAATATATGTAAAACTTTTTGTGTATTTCTAGTGCTTGTGTATGAACTCTGGGCAGCTGAATAATTCAGTGATTCCAAAACCGTGCACTTAGTTTTCCTTCTTCAAACCCCCTTGCTCTCACCACAGCTAAGTAGCCCATACTTTTTCAAAAAACGAAAAATTCTCACCCTCTCCCTCTTAAAGATACAAAAAGCTGAAAGTAAACACACTGGAGAAAGTGTAAGGAAAAGTGTGTCTCAGAAAAGGAACCACTATGGATGCTCCTTAGCAATAATAGAAGAATAGCTGTCTTTGCTCTCACTGGAGCAACCTTAAATTTTCATAAAATCAAGTCCAATAAGGCCAATATCCAAGTTCTGGGGCTGCCCAGAGGAAAATGTTTGTTAGACTATAATCTCTGTGGAAAAGTTGTTCCTTGACCTTTTTTGGCACTGTATGTCTACCGCAGCAGAGAGAGGTCAAAAGTGCACTAGTTGTTAGCACCAAAGATGAAGCTTAACCAGACACTGAGAGCAATGATTGTCAAACGGGTCCATTTGCAAGACAAGAAGTGTATCCTTAGCAGAGCAAGGAAGATGAAAGAGATTATTTTCTAGGGGTCAGATTTGTTCTTCTTTTCTGACCTCTCTCAAGATTGCAAAAGAAGTGGTAAGAGTTTTCTATAGCAAAGAGGCACTACAAAGAAAAATGGGAGTGTTTTCCTCAGCTTGTCTCTGCTAGTCTTCCACCCAGAGTTAAACACTATTACTCATTTTCTTTTCTTTTCTTTTCTTTTCTTTTCTTTTCTTTTCTTTTCTTTTCTTTTCTTTTCTTTTCTTTTCTTTTCTTTTCTTTTCTTTTCTTTTCTTTTCTTTTCTTTTCTTTTCTTTTCTTTTCTTTTCTTTTCTTTTCTTTTCTTTTCTTTTCTTTTCTTTTCTTTTCTTTTCTTTTCTTTTCTTTTCTTTTTTCTTTTCTTTTTTCTTTTCTTTTCTTTTCTTTTCTTTTCTTTTCTTTTCTTTTCTTTTCTTTTCTTTTCTTTTCTTTTCTTTTCTTTTCTTTTCTTTTCTTTTCTTTTCTTTTCTTTTCTTTTCTTTTCTTTTCTTTTCTTTTCTTTTCTTTTCTTTTCTTTTCTTTTCTTTTCTTTTCTTTTCTTTTCTTCCCTTCCCTTCCCTTCCCTTCCCTTCCCTTCCCTTCCCTTCCCTTCCCTTCCCTTCCCTTCCCTTCCCTTCCCTTCCCTTCCCTTCCCTTCCCTTCCCTTCCCTTCCCTTCCCTTCCCTTCCCTTCCCTTCCCTTCCCTTCCCTTCCCTTCCCTTCCCTTCCCTTCCCTTCCCTTCCCTTCCCTTCCCTTCCCTTCCCTTCCCTTCCCCTCCCTTCCCTTCCCTTCCCTTCCCTTCCCTTCCCTTCCCTTCCATAGTATCACAGTACTTTATAGCAGTATTTTAGTTGATTTTTAATTACTTGCTACAGAAGCAGGCAAAACACATCCAAAAGCTATTCTGGCTCTAGATGTCATATTTCTGAACTTGAAATAAAAAATACATTTTTGAGCTATCAGTGAAGACAGGTTATTGTAAATTGATAAGATGTAGTATTACCCATTAAAAATAACGTACTTTTTAAAATAAACCATGAAACTCATCACCTCTCAATTCTTCAATAAAAGATTAGGATCATAGATAAATGAAAGGGTTATTATAAGGCAAGTGTGAAGGAGTTACTGTGTTTTTTTGTGTGTGTATTTTGCTTTTCAACAATGACCTAAAAATCATGTTTGTTGTAATTTGCCAAGATTAAGAAGGAGGAAGAAAAGAAAAATTCTACATAGAGATAATTTGGAAATATGTGCAGAGCAATTGACTGGGAATATGAAATAAAACTCAGTTACCACAAAAAATGTAACTATTAGTTAAAGTTTTGAACACTGCCTTCTTGACAGAGTAGTTAACAATCCAGATGTCATTTGATAAACATGCCTGTACTGAGAAGCTCAAGTTATGGCCAAATGCTTCAAAACTACACAAAATTTTTTCAAATGCAGTAAGTCAGTAGGATGTAAGGCTAAGAAAAGTGAAGGAATTCTGAGAGTAGAGCTACATTGTTTAGCTTCAAATAGGATTTCACGTACCTTTGCAAAGCTCTCTATCATAGCAATGGATTCTGTGGTTATTTTTCTTATGATTTTAATTTATGTTTTACTGTCAGTCATCAGTGTTTGTTTAACACGTAGAACAGTTCTATTTAAACATTCCTTCAAGCTACTTGGCTAAACTTGCTATCCATTGGGTGCCTCAGAGGATGAATTATTGAAATCTAAGCAGATTAATGCCTCATGCTTATTCCCATTGCTAATGCAGAATTTTGCAGTTGGAATAAGAGTTTTAAGCCAAAACTTTAAATGATGGAAAATTTTGCCTGCCTTATAAAGTAAACAGGTTCTAGTTGCCTTTTCAGTTTGGGAGGAGATGTTAGGAATCCTGTAATGTGGGAAGGATGTAGCTCCCATGAGACCACTGAGCAGCTTTTCAATAACTAAAGCAGGTCAGCCCATGAGTTGAAAGGATAATTTAGGAATGGAGATCTTTACAGATTTTTATTTTGTGCTTGATTATCTTTACATCAGGCCATATTCTTCTGTAGTGAATCAGAAACCATCTTCAATGGGACAAAAACATGAATAGTTCCAGTTTCTGGACTGCTTCAAAACACTACTTTCCTAGGAGCTAGAAAATTTCTTCTAATTTATTTTATTTTCTGTGGACATGAATCTTTATCAGCAAGATACTGATGACAGTTATTATATAAAAATATTTTATTACTAAGACACAGCACATTTCTATCATGTTTAATCAAAGATATTAAATGGATATTCAATGTCTTCAGTCTTATAAGTGCCACTTTTGCTTGATTCTATTAACCCTTGCCCTCTAACAATTGGGCCCTACTTCTTTCTGTCAACAACTATTTCTCTGAGTGCTTACAATTCATACTAAAAGCTCTTAAGTTATGGTATTCAGTATCAAGGCTGACACTTCCCAGTTTTTTTACCTCATCTATTCAGAAGTTTTAGGATTTCACAGTGTCTTACAATCTCCTCATAAATACTCTCTTGTTTCATTCAAAGCACAAAGAGAAAAATATAGCACCAATGGATCCATTCTTATAAAGACAAGATGTGAACAGAGAAATACTGCTGCAATGCCTCTGTAGGCAATCTTGGTTCCCTCCCCACTCACTGAAACCCAAAAAGCAAGAAAGAATAGGGAGGTGTGAAATAATTGAATGTAGGTCCCAAATTTTGTAGATCTCACTAATCTCTGAATCGTGAAACAAAATATTTGATTTTCAAAAATTCTAATTAAGCCCAATTTAGACGCCAGATTTCAAATTAGAATACATAGATTGAATTTAGGCTCCCAACCCTGAAATGCCTAATTTGAGTGCTCTAAGTCATTAAATCTAATGATGAGAATGTTTTTTAGAGCTTCCACAGAACTTCTATGTATCAAGGACAATATTAAACAGAGCTTTAGGCAGAGAAATTTAATTATGGCCCTGCCTCTTCTGTTCTCTCTCTCTTTCTCTCTACTCTTTTAAACACCAAGATCATCCTTCATTTTAGCAATGGAATGTTAAGCAAAGCTCAACATGTATCTTGACACTACTGACTGTTATGATATAGGCTATGCTTCCAGCAGTAAGTAAAAAATACTGTACTTAGCACATTTTTTTTGTCCTTCTTCTCTTAAATCTTCTGCAAAGCACATTTTAAAGAGCAGGCATGGTCTGTCTCATTGTACTCAGCATCTTTTATAAACTCAACAGAGCTGTAGAAAACAAGTACAAAACCCACGCTTTTGCCTTGACATATCAGAAACAAGAATACCACAGAGATTGACTTGAGCATTATGGATGCATGTTATAGACCAGAGCCAGGATTAGGTAACTAGGTTAATTACCTCAAAAAGTGTTGAGTGACAAATAGGAAAGATTAATTTAATAGAAAAGAAGTTATGCAAAAAGTATCAAGCCTAATAAAGATCCTACTGCCATTTTTTTCCTTGCTAAATTTTTCAAAATCCAGATGCTCTTCCAATAATTAATTGTATAACTTACCACACTTCTCTGATTTAACTGTTAATTATTCAGAGAAAGGTAGTACTCAAACTGGTTTGGGTTTTTTAAGAGCAAGAGTAGCTTTTCAAATATCAGAGGTTACAAGTTACATTATCTTTTAATTATAGGTTACTTTCTAGAAAGTAATTAATTCAACAAAGCTCAATATAACTGTCCAGCCTGCACCCTAAAGGATTGCTGCTAGAATGGGTGGAATGTATTAGGTTGGGACTGGAATATGTTGCCCAAGTAATAGAGACTTAACGCAAGGAATCTGGTTAGTATCTATAACGACAACACACACCTATGAAAGTAAAAGCGTATTATGATAATACGATGCGGAATTTAAAAGATTTATTCTAAAATACAGTAATGGTTCATGCCTTTGATATGATATATAACATTCTGACAACAAACTAATAAACTAAATTATTATAATCATTTGTATGGCACCTATTTTACAGTGAAGGCTATGAAAACAGAAAAAAATGTGCATTAAAATTATAAGGCCAGGTGTCGTTCATCTTTCTAAGGCAATCACTTGGTATCAGGTGACATTGATGCTATAGTGAAAACATGCTTGGAGCTGACTGAAATAGTCAAGGTGGTTTTGTTTTAAATTCAGTAGAAAATGAAAGTTCAGCTTTAAAACGCAAGAAAAAAAATGTCTTTTTTCATTGCATTCTAAACTCAAAAAGCTGAGGATTTAAACAATTTTGTTGTGGTACCTCTTCATACTATTCAATAAGTGTCTAACTTGTGCAGAGCTATACTCACAATCTTTGTCCCTATGAATATTTAATAATTCAAAAGGCAAGACTAACACAGATTTCCCTCCCAAAATCCTTGCAGTATTGTTGAAATAGTGTTTGGCAGACAGCGAAAAATGAAGGCTGAATTCTCCTCAGGCAGACTAATTTAAACTGTCTTCCATATTTTGAAAGTGCTCTTATCACAAAAATCTTGTAAATAGGATATTTTCTTTTGAAAGAATACCTGTCACCACTAAAACTAGTGAGTCTTTCAGAGGAAAAAATTGTTTCCCAACATATCATAAAGTATCTTCAAATTAGTAGTGTAACATAAAATTATCTATCCTATGTCTTTTGAAGACTTTATTTGAAAAGTATTTTTCAGGTTGTGTGGCTAGGCTATTTGAAGGTATTAACTGTCATTGTGATTATTCTTTCACTATATCTTTACCAAGACTGGGACTTACATATTTTATTCACATGAGATAAACACTCTTTGGTGAAAAGTGTTTTTTTGCTTTCTTTTTTTTGTTTTGTTTTGTTTTTTTTTTTCTTCCAGTAAAGTGGGTTTTTTGTGTATTTTCTGTATTATTTATTTCTTTAATTGCTTTCTTATTTTGCTAGGCTAAGAGAACAAAAACTCTCTTTTTAGGATATTCAGGAAATACTTTGAAAATTCAAATTACTTTCAAATTCCTCTTCAGAGCACAAGCTCATACAGAATTGTACACTGTCACAGTGTCCCAAAAAGCCACTACAAATTTACCAATCTTGCAACTTAATGAAACAAACAGAAGTTAATCATCTGATTATGTTGATGACCTCCAAAATGCAAAACCTTCTCATAGAATTTGTATGTCAATTCTTTATCCCTACTACCAGAAGAATGATATTTACTTCACTACAGTTAGGCCTCTTTAACAGAAGAGGAAATAAAGCTCAAAAATTGGCATTGGAGAAAGAAAACATGAGCAGTTGCACTGAATCTGTATGAGGTGAGCACTGAAAGAACAGCTATACCTATAAACAATATTCAGTAATAAGGAGAGAGTTTTATGTTAATGTTTGTTGGCCTGCTTTTGAGCAAGACTATGTCAGCGATCTTAATGACAGATTTAGTCTCTTCTCTTGTAAATCACTCTGGCTGTAAATAAGAATCAGTATGTGTGGATAACTTTATTGGACTGAGACCATTAAGTGTTGTATTTTTGCTGGAAAGATTATAAGACACTCCAAACTGTAAAACTGAATATATTTGGATACCAATCAGGCAATTTTAGAACCAGCACAACTCTCCCTGACTTGAAGGGACTTTTTTCTGTGTAGAGAACAGGATTAGCCCGTTGCACAGATAATTTCACAGAGAAAATATTAGTGCAATGAGTCACGATGCATTTCTTCTAAAGTTGACATTATTTGTTCAAAGTAACTTTATCATATTTGGTATTTCGACATACTGTAAATTCTGATTTGTTACCACATAAATTGGAAGTCTTCTGACTTAAGGAACTTCATCCTGCATTTAAATCCATGTCATGAAGAGCAGACACTGGATTATGATCTATCTTGACACTATTTCCCGGATTATTTATTTTGCAATTATCACTAGTGAGAATATCCCACATCAGAACAAGTCCAGCACAGCTGCCTCTTAGAACTGCACGTGGACAATACTCTGAGTTCATGTGGTGGGAAGCTTTATAAATTCTGTAGAACTAAGATGCCTGTGATAGGTATGTGTATTTCCACTTTCTAGCTGATATGTTACAAAAGGTAGCAAGACTCATGGAAAGAAGTAGCATATTTCTTGGCAGTTTCAAGCAAGAGAACTCTTTTCTAGACAGAACATGAAAACCATGGTAGAAAATATCTGATAACACTGGTTACTTACTGGATTTGAGGGTATCATAGGAGTGGTTACTCAGCTAACTGAACTAAGAGCATAGGAAGGAACAGTATTGAACTCCAGCAATAATACATATTTCACAAACATGTGAGGGAATTGGAGTTAATACCACGTCTTTGATTCAGGTCTAGAAAGGAGAGAGAGACTGCTGCAGAAATATCCAGTCTGAACGCCAGTTTTTCTCCGAAAACATTCAAGTCATTTACAGAATAAACCAGACGTTTAGTGACATGTAAAATTGTACATTTGCTACTAATTTTGTTATGTAGATCAAGAAAGGATTTCAGCCTCCAAAATACCCACCAAAAGTACTACTTTACTGTGAAAATGGAAAAGTCATAGAATAGAATCACAGACTCATCAAAGTTGGAAAATACCTCCAAGACCATCTAGTCCAACTGTTCACCCACAATCAATATTTCCCCACTGAACCTTGTCCCTTGCACAGCATCTAAATAATGCTTGAACACCTTCCAGGACAGTGACTCCACCACCTCCCCAGGCAGCCCGTTCCAGTGCCTGACCACTCTGTTGGAGAAGAAATTTTTCTAATGTCCAATTTGAATCTCTCCTAATGCAGCTTGAGACATTCTTGCTGTGCTCTGAGAAGTAATGGGAAAGCTCTAGAAAGAAAATGTCCTTATTTAAGGTGTAGAAAGCACACTGGCTTTCCTACACCTCAGCATTTGTTGAGATGCACACTCAAGATATGGCTGTTACAAACTGACCACAAACTGAAATGAACAGTTAGCAATGTGCGCACTGAACTCCAACATCATAGTATTTATTCATGTATATGTAACAATCTCCTATGCTTATTTTACTGTAGCAGAGATGGTTCCTAGAGCAAAAGCATATAAAATTAAATGAAAATAGTCCTTCATATGTAGAGGATTGTAATGGTTTTATGATTTTTGTTATCAGTATTCCACATCATAACATCATGTTATGGGAGTTAAAGAGTTAAGGGGAAACGGCTGGAAACTGCAGCATAGGAAGTTCCGCACAAACATGCGCAAGAACTTCTTTACAGTGAGGGTGACGGAGCACTGGAACAGGCTGCCCAGGGAGGTGGTGGAGTCTCCTTCTCTGGAGATGTTCAAGACCTGCCTGGATGCCTACCTGTGCGACCTGGTGTAGGGAACCTGCTTTGGCAGGGGGGTTGGACTCGATGATCTCTGGAGGTCCCTTCCAACCCCTACAATTCTGTGATTCTGTGATTCTGTAATGCTCCAGTTTCATGGACTGTTGATTTTCTGGTACCTGGTTCTCAGAAGAGAAGAACATACATAGCCCAGAAGAGTTTTAATGTTCTGTGTCTGTTTTCCATTCAGAGGGAAAGATAAAAACTGTTCACAAATTATGATATATCCACTTTTTTCCCTTTCTACTGGTCTCTGCAGCCTATGAGCTCCTTAGCCATCTAACCTTCAGCATTAGAGTGAGATCTTCAGTTTTTGGTCACTCTCTCTCTCATTTTGTTTGATTTATTAGCCTTAATTCCAATTACATTGTATCATATTTTGTTATCTTGCATTCCACTATCTTACTTAGTAAATTAGCTTTCCTCCTCAGATCATTGCCGCTGTTGTGCTTTTAGGTCCATCTCCTTATCCTTTTCCCTTTTCACCTCCCCCTTTCCTCGGGTGTGGGTCTGTGGTTCCTCTGCCCCACTAGTCACAAACCAAGCCGAATCAGCCCGTAAAACACTGACAAGGATAAAAAAATATTTTTGCTGTAATTACCTTCCTCTTAAAGAGGTTTTTACCTTGCCAGAAGTATGTGTAACAAATCCCTGCTCATTTCCTTTCCAAGCTTCCTGAAAATCTTAGTTGCGGGGCCCCTCCTTTTACAAGAAAAATGTTACTACTTTGTTGTCTGAGGGAAGGATACAATAGAATAACTAACTGTTGTATTATCTTACTGAAATGCATACCAACAGCTATCACTGCCCCACAAGCTCTCCTCAGATTCATCTTTCTGTCTGTTCACTCTTTCTTACAAATAGTTCTATAGTGCCTTTCTTTTTCTCCATGTGGAAACATGGAAAAATAATCATATCATGCAAATATTCTTCAGGTGCTAGGCTCTTCATATTTCTGTTGGAATTTCAGTAGAAGCAGTGTATACACCAGCCACGATTATTGAAAATGTTTCCCTGCATTAGCGTTACTTAAAATAGTCAGTTTTCAAATGCTTTAAGCAAGAAGCTAAAGTGAAACTAACTCGTATGAGTTGAACTACCTTTTCATAGCATAGAAAATGATGCCAGTTAAAGAGGTTTGTGAGAAAAAGAACTGCATCTAAAAAATGTCAACTCTGACTATGATTTAAAACATACATGTTTATTGATTCCTTTTTTGGTTGTGGTAAGAATATTGCACTCCTTGTAGCAAAGGACTAATAGAATCAGTACAACTTATTCTTTCCTGATATAAATTCTTAGGGATTGGTATGATGGCAATTAGCACCCAAAAAGTGACTGGATGAGTGCTCTATGTGGACACGTAGTCTTAGCTCAGCCATTCTGGTACTTCCCATCTTTCTGAAATGTTGTGAGGACTGTCTTGGTCATCATGGAATATCAGGGGAATTCTGAAAAATCACTAAACAAGAAATTGTTCTTTGCCTGTTTGTCTTGGAATTCAAAGGAAAGTATTTGTTTTCTCTGTATCATATGTAGCAGAATTTTTCATGTAAATCAGATAGTAAAGTAAAGAAAGGGAGAGACTTGGAAAAAAGTGTGGAGAAAAGGCGCAAAGGCTACAACTGATCAGAATTAATGTACATGCTAGGACTTTACATATGACATATCCCTTGGAGTTCATTTCCTTTGAGTCCCAGTATTACTCCCTGGACTGAAATTCACAAGAGTTTTATTATAGTAAGCAGTACTTCCTTCTCATGAAAACGCCAGCAAAACATTTCACGCAATACACTTGATGGGCAATTTAGAAATTGAGACATACCATTCCTTGTCCTAAACAAGTTTCTAATTCATTAAAGTGCCAGACTAGTAGGCATTTCATTATACTATAGAGTAAAACCTAAATGGAATCTCTAATAAATAAATTTTACACAAAATCCATAATTAAAATAAATAGAAATAAATGACAAAGACAAAAAGGAGGGGTGCAAAAGAGTGCAAGCATAGGAAATGTAAAATCTGTGTTTTTTACAAAGAGTAAATAATTTTCTACAATTACTGCCCTGTGATGAGCACTTATTTACATAAAAAATGATTTCAAAAATCAAATGAAAGAACATCAAGTCTGGACATACAAGTGCTCTTATTGCATTGAGGAACATTACAGAGACATGGTTTCATAGTTGCATCACTTAACAAAGCATCATTCTGGTGATGAACGTGAGATTAGTGCCTTAGGTTTATATGTTCTTCCTTGGATGCTTCCTTGTCAACAATTAGCTGCTGCATCTCTCTTTGCAGAGTGTGTTTTTACAGAAGTTATGCAATTTTTGTTGAAAATCATTCATATTTTGCATAATTTAAGCATGTTTTTGAACTGCAGCTCTCAGTGATCTCCATTTACCAGGTTCTGGTCCATGTTGCAGGGTGATGTGTGTGAATGCAACCTGGATTACTCTGAGGTAAAACATCTTTAAATATGCTCCAACAGTGAGGAGCTCTAATATATAGGAGCTCTATAAACAGCTCTAACGCACAGGAACAAAGTAGATCTAGTTTGAAAGAATCTTTTTCATACTCTCCAGGTAGGTAAATGTTAGGAAATATCTAGTATGGATACTGGCCCCTCATCACCAGCTGTTTTTCTCTATAGGTCTGACTTAGACCTTGTTTACATTATGAAGTGGTCCAGCCAAGAGAAACAGATTTGCAGAGGAAAACCACTAAAAACAGAGCACAGAAACTTCAGATTTATGTGTGATTTGTTGGCTGATTCAGTTCTTACTGGAATAATGCCTGTCTCCCCACTGATTTGAGAGCTGATTCTCCTTGTCAAATAAGCCGTAATTAAAAATAACTAACACTCTCCTCTGTCTCCCCTAGAATATACCTGTTGCTCATTTGAAAGCTCACTTTTCTCAATTTGGTAATTTCCCCCACTGTATTTTGTGACTATCTTTTTCCAGTGCCAAACATCATTCCCAGTTGATAGGGTATTCACAAACTGCTCAGTCTGCTTTGTAATTTTAATAGAACTGTTGCCTTCACCTGCCTCCCAGCCATGTGTGGGACTCATGAGGTGAGGCTGGTGTCTGAGCTCTGCCCTGGGGGAGAACTCAAGACCAGAATCCTGCTATTTCACACGCTACTGCATGAACATAAAAATTACGGAGCACTTATATCCTGAACAACAGTATCTGTGAGAGTCAGCCAAAATGACAGTCAGAAAATCAGTCGTTTTTCTAATGGGTCCCAAGTTTAACCACTTGTAAGAAGTACTCTACTCACATTAGCTGAAACAACTGCATATAATAGGTTGTTGACTAAAGCAAAGTTTCCCTCCTAAAGTTCTTTCATTTTAATACAATTTAATACAATTAAATTTTAATACAAGTACATTTTAATGTATCTTGCATGACAAATAAAGAACTAAACAAGCCACATTAGGAGAACCTGTCATCTGTTTACAGCAAGGACAGCAACAAAGGAGATAAACACATCATCATAGGTAAAGCTTAGATGCTGCTTTATCATTCGTGATTAGAATCACTAGGAGCAGAGGGAGAGAGTCACCTCCCTCACCTCCCTAGCCACTTTTCTTTAGATGAAGCCCAAATTACAGTTGGCTTTCTGGAGTGCAAGCACACATTGCCAACTCACATCCTGTTTTTCATCCACCACTCCCCCAAGTGCTCCTCTACACAGCTGCTCTCAATCTGCCCATCACCTGGTCCGCACAGATGTTTGAGATTGACCTGATCCAGGTGCAGCAACTTGCACTTGGCCTTATTGAACTTCATGATGTTCAAGTGGGATTCCAGAGCTCATGCAATGAAGAACCTGGTAGAAACAGGCTGTCTTTGAATTTTACTTTTTTTTTTTTATTATTATTATTATTATTTTATTTTTTTTTTTTTTTTAAGACCTACAATCATTTTCACATTAGTATATTTTGTCTGGAAGATATTCAACAAGGCTTCTTGAGCTTACTTCTATTATCCCTTCAGATAACATAGCAGGTGTCTTCTTATCAAGTAAAGGTAGGTTTCCTAATGATACAACTAGAAATTCTGTATGTTGAATTAAAGAAGATTAAGTTATTTTATTTGGAAAAAAAGATAAATGAAAGTAGCTTTTTCTGAATATAAAGCTGGCAGCGTAAAAGATGTTCTACTATCACTAAAGTAAAATTTCATAAAGCAAAAGCAAAGAAAAGGCCTAAGAAAAGGCTTAATTCAGGGAAAGTGCTCTTCAATTTTATGAAAACTTTACCTGAGGAAGGAACATAGGAAATGGTAAGACAAAGAATAAGAATTAAAGCTCACTGGTTAATAAGAGGACTGTGATACCTAAACTAGGATTAAACTGTTCTAGTTATACTTCCACTAAAGAAAAGACAGAATATGAGGGTTAGAAGGCAGCCATGTAGCTTAATTATGAACAATAAAAGAAGAAGAAAGACTGAGCTAGATGTTTGATTGTAAAAGATGGAAGAAGTTTAAGTGATCCCTCGAGCTGTTATGATGTGGTACCAAAAATTTTAAAAATAATTTCTTAGAAGCAGTTTCTGATGGTAAGAACTGAATAAGGGAGTTCTTAAAAAGCAAGCAAACAACACACAACTGAGTACCTGCAATTTGCCTGCCTAAGGTAACTGACACCTTAATAGTTCCAAAGGAGTTGAAGTTGAACTTGTGGTACCAATAACGGATTTGTTTTAATTCCTAGTAAAGAAAGACATACCACATTACAAGAACTGAGAAGAGAGGATTTTAACTTTCAGAAATGTTCTGATCTTTGACAATCTTTGCTTCATATACTACTAGGAGGAAGAACAGGGCCGATAGACATGTAGGTGATGAATAAGAGTCCTATGAAATAAACACTATTAACTTAATTCTAGCAAAGCTTACTGAAACTCGCTGACATTCTTTTTTTTTTTTTTTTTCATTTTTTTTCAGAATAACAGATGCTCTTATTTAATAAGCTCAAAGATTTCATAAGAATTTGTTGAAAAATCTTGCTGAATACAAGTAAAGTTAAAAGAGCTGGCTGCACTGCAGTTGGATGCTGGTTAAATGTTAGGCTGTATTTTCTTCCAGATTTTTATAAATTAAGATTGATTTGAAAGATGGTTATGACTTTATATTACCATTTGAAAGGCTGTCTACGAAGGGCATTGAGAAACAGCACCACTGTAAAAAGGAAAGAGAATCCCGCATTACCACAAGAATCTGTACTATGGTTTATTCTTTAACTTCCTTAATGATCTCAGAAAGACAGTAACAGAGGTACTAATTTTCATAAATGATGTTGAAATGGCAGGAGCAGCCGTTACTTGCGAGGAGCAGAGATGTAATAGAAAAGGAAATCTAGAAGAATTAGATTTGTGAATAGAAAGTAATCAGATCATGTTCAATAACAACAACAACAACAACAAAAAAAATTACAAGGTAAAAATTACTGTACTCATGATAAATGCCTTAAAGTCAAGAAGAGACCTAAAACTGTTACATAAATAAGATAGTAATTTAGAGTGAGAGAGAGCTAGATGCCATTTAATAGAGTACCAAAAAAAAAAAAAAAAAAAAAGAGCACAGCAAATTTGGCCTCTTTATGCATGTCTTTTGGATCAGGAAGCCAGGAGGTAACATCCTTATAAAATAACTGATTCAAAGTCCACTGAAGCAAATGGAAGGACTCCAACCGCTGTCAATAGGCTTGGATCAGGCCCTAGGCATGTCTGTGTGAAGTCACTTGGAACATTGCATTCCCTTTTTAGGCACAACCATTACCACAAAGACACTGAGAAACTAAAGGGGGGCCAGTAAACTACTACCACAGGCGTAGGGACTGGAAAGACTGAATTCAGGGTGAATTCATTTAAATCAGAACACAGGAAGCTTGGACTTCTTCAAATGAATACTGTCTTGTTATGTATTTGTACTTTATTTTCCTTAAAGAAAAGATTATTCTTTCCAATAAGTGAGCAGTACAACATGCTGATAAATACAATATTTTTTTAAAGCTCTCTTAAATTTATAGTTGTTTTATTTAACTGACTACAATGTAACTGACTACAATTAAAGCACTTTTATAAATGTTTTCAATTTAGAACTGATTATCCTCAATGTAGAAGTAGGAGAATCGTTTTTTTCTGGATACAATGTCTGAGATTTAATAAATAGTTATTCTTTTCCTCTAATTTAATTCTATTCCACTGGTTGCTATTCATAAGAGAAATGTTCCTGCTTCTTAAAAGTTGCAATCAGTTTCTCAGCTTTGAAAAATGTAGCTAATGACCAGAACCTGTTGGAGAAACTGAAATAAAGAAAGTATTGTCTCTGGATCGATAGGCATGGCTACTCTTGAAAGTTTGGTTAGCTTTCCAACAAATTCTGGCTTTATGTACATGGATACTGACTTCCAGTAATATTGTAAGTTGTTCTGGTATTTCTCTTCCATATGTGTAGAATCTTGTTTTAAAAGATCTTGAGTTTAGTCTGTTTTGAAAACTTCATTTGTGAGAGCAAAGTTATGATGAAAAGGGATAGTACAGCTGAAAAAAAAAAAAAAAAAAAAAAAAGGATGGTATAAGAGGTATTGTTAACTCTGGACAGACTTTCTCTGCATTATCCCTGCCTATTTCCCCCAAACCAAAAAAAAAGATGTTGGAAAACTTTGACAAGACTCTGAAAAGCACAGGAATGTCTTGAGTTAAAGCTGAAAATGTAAGCAACTGTTTCCTACTCTTCACGTTTCTATACACACACATTACTTGACAAAATACTCAGATTTTAGTACCTATAATTAATGTTTATCTAATCATAAGGATATATTTAATCAAATGAACAAGATGTAAAATGAGCCACTGACTGAAAATTATGACTAGAAATATATATTTCTATTGGAACCCATAAGCTTTTTCTTATTATCACAAGAGTGGGATAAATAGAGGCTTTCAGATCATTTGGCTCAGCAGTTCACATCTTGCTTAAGGTGGCCTTCACCACGCTTACTTTTTAGGTGCCTAAGCCTTTGGGATGTCTATCTTCAGGGCGCAGAATTGATTTCTCCTGTCTGTTTCTCTGTATTAACTTCAGAAGGAATCCAGATGACTAATTTAGCTGGGGAGAGCTAAAATTTGATCATAAACTCTCTCATTTGTGAGACAAATCCCACACAATTAGTCTGGTTAGACCTCTTTAGTTTGTGCTTGTGATTCATGTGTCCAGAGGATCTTCCATGCAAGTACAGGAAGACTAATGAATTTGGATATTTATCTTTCACTGTCTTCTAAAATAAGGTGTGTTGAGCTTAGATTCAAGATGGGTGTCTTTCTATTTCTAACTCAAATAATATTTATGGTCTTTGTTATGCAGAAATTAGCCCATCTATACAGAACAACTTGTTCTGATCTTAGAATTGTATTATGAATACAACTGAAAGAAACACAATTTTATGTAATTCCTTTATTTAGGTTAGAGAAAAATAAAAGTAGGTAGTAGTCTACTGGGCAGAATCTCCGATTTTTTATTTTTTAACTTTTAACTAGTTTTCAGTACATGTTGCAAAGAATGTGGATGCTAAATATATCTAATCCCTTACCTTTGTGCTGCTAAAGTAAGATATAATCTGGAGAAAGGAAAAAAAAAAAAAATCAAGTTACTTGAGTACATTGATTGAAGCAGTCCGTAGCCTTGTACTTCTCTCTATCATGGAAAACAAAGAATTCATATATTTATAGATGATCTCTTGCAGTTTTTGTTGTTATGCCACCTGTTCTCAATCAGTTGTGCCACAAGTCCATTTAAAATGAGTGTATGCAGCAGGTAAAATATACATCCATCCATCCCAGGGAATCTCACTTCAGCACAGTCTGCATATTCAGGAATTATTTCCAAATGATTACAATATTGTTTGTGTTTTATTTGACAATAAAAGTAAATAGAATTCTGATGTAGACACAAAGCTTATTCAGACATTGTCTTGTGTCCTGGCTCCTCAAGCATGAGAAGTGGAATTTATCTTGTATCTACGTTAAAAAAAAAAAAAAAAAAAAAAGAGAGAGAGATTAAAAGCTTTTATCCCATGAAACCATGGCCACCATTCTATAGTCCTTAGAGGTATTGGATGAAATTCTCAGCATTACATAGAGCCTTGTGCAGACTTTTATTGCCAAGAGAAACATGCAAGGTGTCAGAGAATGAGGTTTTCTTCTTTATTACCATCTTACTTTGTTGTAAACAGTACATTTAAGTGTCAGTAACTATATAAATTTTATTTCAATTCATATTAGACTGTAGAGATAGCTGGTTTCATCTTGGATCCCCAGCATATCTTGTCAGAATGGGATGTGGCTACATAGGCTGTAGTCTTTTCCAAAACTATTCAACGTTTGGATCCTTGTGCTTCAGAGTATTAACCAGATTACAGGTCATAATCTGTAAAAGCTCCCCTGCCTCTGCCCTGCTTGACTCCATTCCAGATGAAATCTCTTCAAACAAATCCTGGATCACGATACTGCTTTGTGAGTCTACAGCCAAAAACAAGAGAGCAGAAAGGAAGGGAGGGAGGAGAGTGTGTGTGGGGGGGGAAAAAGTATATATACAAAGAGATATTTGTTTCAAGGGTAAAGGGGTAAAGTCCTTAATTAATGAAGTCCTTCATTTATCATTTCTGGAATTTAAAAGTATCAGTTCTTGTAAGAGAGGCCAATTATGATATTTAGGGTAAAGTAATTCATCTGAGTGAGCTCTCTTCCATTTCAAACTTCTTAATTTCTTATGCCCTCTTCTGTAGATTTACAATGTGAATACACCTAGGCATGCATCTGTTAGTTATGGCAATTTAGAGCAATTACTTAATTAGCTATGACATATGGTTTTGTTTCACATTGAGGGTATTTTCTTCTAAGAAGAAAAAAGAAAGCCTATATGCAGACAATACGCATGAGCATAATTAATTTAATTTGCCACTTTGTGTTAGGCCATTTGGTGTTTACCATTCAAGGCAGATAGGGGTCCAACTGCCTGTTGCTAAATCCTTCATGAAATTAATTCTAACTTAACTGCTTCCATTCATAACAAAGACAATACCAAATGCACAAGGCAGGGAAGGCTACACTTTCAGTAAGTGAAATTGTTTAAGTAAAATGTAATTGTAGACTTACCTACAATATGACTCCTCATGCTATATGAATACACAGATTCATCCCTTCAAAGAGGTGAAATTAGACAAAATTCCATTACAAAATGGAAGGAACTTTGGTAGGATGGAGAAAGCGAGCTGTTTTTCCGTAATTATTTGCGATTTTTGTGAAACAAAGATAAAGACCTCCTCATTTTAAGTAAATAAAAATTGTCATTTGTCTTACCATTTAAAGAAACGGAAGGAAAAAGAAAGGAGTTAGTGATTTTTGTCTGTGCTTCTCTATGTAAAAATGAGTGCTTAACACTAAACCCAATGAAACTTTCGGTGAATATGTAAACAATGCAGATGTTGGTCTTGCTTTAAGATATTATGTTTAAGTAAGTCACGCTGATTATCCTTTTGTTACTGTTGAGTGCTTGAAGTCACTTTGGAGTACAGCACTAAAGTGCCTGAGTCAGCTGGTAACCTTCAAAATTACGGGAAAAAAAAATAGGGTTGATCTGAAACTAAAACTCTCCATTATTCACCTAAGGAGAAATAATGTCTGTTTTTTTCACATGAACAACAGCTCAAGATCTGTGAACTAATCCAGCAATATTTCCACTGCTCTTGATTTTTTTCACTGTTTTATGTAATTCAAGTGTGACAGCACAAATAATTCCCTTAATATAACAAGGTATCTCAGCAGGGTCACAGATACAACATCTGGCTTTTGTGTCATTGTGATGTTCAGTTTAGAGATCTTAGAAAGGAAACTTGAGCATTCTTGGTCTTTGCTCTTGTGGTTTTGTTTGCTTCCTTATTGTTTTTTTTTTGTTGTTGTTTGTTTGTTTGTTTTGGTTTTTTTTTTATGCACCACAGGAGATATTTTGCAGGATGAAGTACAGTCGTTTTCCATGTAAAGCTTAACTCTAGGTTTTTAGATTTCCCAAATACTTCAGGAATTCTCTTTATGGTTTAACAATGGTGATTTCTAGAAGATCGTTTTGGAAATGATTTTTTCCAGCTGCTGAAAAATATGCTGTCTTGCTACTCTGTACCTAGAACAGTGATTTTCAGCACCTTCTAGGAAACGAGTCCTGAGAGTTAGAATAACCAATTTTAGTAGGGCAGCACTGGAGGAAAACATGGACTTGAGAGTGCATACTAGAAAAATTATTTCTCTGTGTGATATATGTAATGCTGTTCCCTCAGTTTCCATTTGTGGCCATCAAATTGAATAGGTTTGCATTATGTCCCTGAATAGCAAGTCTTACTCTTTAATATCAAGGGGGCTGGTATTGACAGTAATAACATTAGTAGCACGGCAGAAGGGTTTATAGGGGAAAAATGAATATTGATGCTAAATAAAATAAAATGTTTCTACCAGACCTTGTAAACTGCTTTACGGACTTAAAGTACTAAGAAAGATCTTGTACATGAGATACAATGGTCAGAGTTTTAATGATCTGGTAATACGTTTTCTATTGTCTTGCAATAAATACTGCAGAAGTTTACATATCTAGCACTGTTTGGTTTGATGCCCCTCCTTCCTCCTCTTCCCCTCTTCCGCCCCCCAAAAAACCACCCCAATATTGTATTATACATAAAGGAGGGTAGCTAAAATGTCATTGGTATTCAAAGTGAGAACATTAGAATGTGTCTAGACAGAAGAAGAAAGGAAAAACAAGATACTTCTCTGATCTCTTGCATGAAGAAAGTTTGAGGGCAGTGGGCTTGTTCAGCTTCAAAAAGAAAAGGTTCTGGGGAGACTTCATTGTGGCCTTCCAGTACTTGAAGGGAGCATATAAAAGGAGGAGGAACCTCCTGAGGGTAGATAGTGATAGGACAAGTGGGAATGGTTTTAATCTGAGACATGGGAGGTTTATGTTAGATATTAGGAGGAAGTTCTTCTCACAGAGTGTGGTGAGACACTGGAGCAAGTTGCCCAAGGATGTTGTGGATGATCCCGTCCTGGAGGCATTCAAGACCAGGCTGGATGTGGCTCTGGGTAGCCTGGTCTAGTGGTTGGTGACCCTGCACGTAGCAGGGGGGTTGAAACTTGATGATCATTGTGACCCTTTTCAACCCAGGCCATTCTATGATACTTACTGTTTCTACTAAACAATTATCTCTGGAAACTGAGAAGAAAAAACACAACAATTAGAAAAACAGAAAGACAGACTGGTGAAGAAGCTTTCTAGTTCTCTGGGCTGGCAGGGGCCATGGAGGGCCACCCACAGGGGTACAGTTCCTTACCTCTTTAAACACTGCCTGGCTTCACCTGACATGATCTATGAGGCTGTAGAGTAGCCACATTGCAGGTGCCTTTCATGTGCACTTCAAATTCTTTTTCTTTGGAGATATTCTAACTAACAGGATTTCCCACTTTGAAAAAGAAGACTCTTTCAAATGATGACAGAACCTCTCAAAAGCACAGCAAAAATTTATGAAAAAGAAAAAGACAAAACCAAAACAGTAGTTTGGCACAGCAATAAAAGGTGACTGTATATAAGTGCAATTTATTTTCACCTTTATTGAACAGACTTGATTTTTCACTTCAGTATTGCTGAAATGCATTTTTTTCATGTAATGTATACTTACACAACAAATTATGGGACAGAATAAATGTGTTTGTAGGAGTCCTTGCATCCTTATCATTTGCATTTTGAACTGCCCATGTGGATTGTACACAAATTGTATGGCTTGTTGC
Source organism: Tetrao urogallus (assembly GCF_951394365.1). Taxonomy (NCBI): domain Eukaryota; kingdom Metazoa; phylum Chordata; class Aves; order Galliformes; family Phasianidae; genus Tetrao; species Tetrao urogallus. The sequence continues at coordinate 35,244,058 of NC_136819.1, forward strand.
CAACACATTCAGCTACAGCACAAAATGTTTTCAAGTTCAAAGCTTGTGTGATTGTTCACCTCATTCCTATGTTTTATTCTCACTTCCGTTTTATTACTGGAAGATGTTTCCCTTGTATAAATAAAATCCTTAATAACTTTTAAAATGTGAGAGCCATAAATGGAAAAAAAAGGCCAATATATGCAGATAAAACGATGCCAGCTTTGTGCAGCTGTTATATTCAGCTTATTTTACACAGTCAGTGTATGAGCATCCAGAAAGAAAGTTCTATTAAGCCATCCATAGCAACGTTATTGCTCTGTTAGCGACTTTGCCTCCCACCCCCAGAGCACATATATGCCCCATTGCCAGGATGGGCCTATGGGGCCCTGGGGCTTCAATGAGAAGTCTCCAGTTGCAAGACCACAGCCTTTGTGCTAGCAGCCCCTGACAGACTAAATATATATATTTTAAAAATATGGGTCAAGTTACCTGAGTATGTTCTACTTGCATATACTATCAGTGGTCATCTTTCTTTTGTAGGTTTCCTGGTATTAAATTATTCCCTTTCTTAGCAAAGCTTTTTAAAAATAAATAAATATATAAATAAAACATGACAGAGCTGCTTTTTCCTTCTCAACAGTCAGAATCTCACTCGAGTAATAATTGGGGAGGGGGAGTCCAAATCTAGCTTTGAATTTCTTGATTGCATTCTCCTGCAGGTTACAGAGCTTTTGCTTTTTTATATACATGCATAGTTCTAATAACGGCTGGTAACAAATTCCTCTTGAAAAATACTTTTAGATATCCTGAGAGTGCCTATAAATAATGCATATTATTATGTGAAATAGAAGGAGTATCTCTGCAGGATCTAGAAATTCTCTGGGTTTTCTGATTTTCCTAATTTATTCAGAAATATACCCAGAATTTCACTGTGTGCCATAACCTATGGCATCAGTGATGATTTACAAAGATTAAGGATCATGTCTGAGTACTCTCAGTTCTCTTGTGTTACACACTTTTTCCCCTTTTTATACCTCTGCTCATTATGTCCAAGAAGCACCTACCTCACAGGCATTTGTACACACAACAGATTGCTGGACCCATATGGTCTGAGAGATTGCATTAGGATACCTTTTTCTTACAGAGTATATTTCATCTCACTTGAAGTAGTGACACAGTACAAATACAAATCAATAGATCATGGTACACAACAGTTTGAGTTACATTCTAAGAACAGAGTGCTGTGATATCTTTAGGCATGCAGTCAATGGACAGGTTCTGTCACTGGACCACTGATGTTATGATTGGAATTCACTGCTCAACCACATCCAGAGTCTTTGCTGAGCTCTTAAAATACAACCAACCATATAAATATATTATGTACTATTTGTATCACAGATAGTGAGTCTTTTTGTCTTAGAAAAAAATTAATAAAAGAATTAGTGTGAGAAAATGGACATAAAAATTTTCCATTGCAAATGGAAAGTTTGCATTTCAGAAAGGGCTCCAACATTGTGTCTGTACAGCATTTAAAATTTTTTTGCATTTAATTCAGTGTAAACATCTTAATTGTTTAGGAAAAAAAGATTATTCTAGAGTTAGTCCAAGCATAAGGAAATGGTCCAGATTATTTATTGTAATAACCCTGCCCTTTTTACTCTTTAGTGAAGTGAAATTCTTTGGAAGATGTTCTGTGAGGTACATGCTCAATTATTTCCATTGGTGTGTTTTTGATGACTGTGTCAGGTTATGCATGGGCTCAAGTTATTGTGCTGAATCAGACACTACAAGTATGCTGGAAACAAAAGGCTCCCTGAAATTTGGAACTAGCAATTTAAATTACATAGGAAAAGGAAAGGGGAAATGCAGGTGAAAACCACTGAAACAGAAGCTTTTCAGTAAGAGCTGGAAAAGGGAAAGTTGGAGAGAAAGATTTTATCTGAAAATTGCGATATGTCTGCAAAATAAAGAATTTGGTGGTAGAAAAATGAGTTGGTATGGGAGAGAAATGCAGGAATGAGTGGTGAAAATCTACACGTAACATAGGAGAGGCTTAAAAGAGAAGATCTGAATGTACCCTTCTTCTTTCCTTACTTCCTCCCCTCTTTCCCATATGGATTTTTACATGCGTGTCTTTGAGAAGAAATCTTGGCCCACGAAACTGAAATAGAGCTGAAGCTTCCAGACTTCAGCCCAGCCACTTGCTGGGCTGGGAGGAAGGTGGCACAACTGAAGTGTGAGTGGCCAGGGTCACATTTACTATTGAAGGATACCCTCCTGGGCTGTGGCTGCCACTCCAGGAGAGCATTAGTCTCCCGAAGGACCAGCCAGCTTTGTGTGGATGGCTCAGATACCCTGGGGCAACTTAGGGTCCTTTAAGACCTTTAAAAGCATGATAAGGCATGTGAATTTCACTCCAAATTCACTCCTCATGTATTTATCCAGAATATAGGAGCAGCTGACACTCATTTCAATGAATGGTCAAAAGCTGTTTGCAATGAATAATCATGTGTTTGTGCTCAAAAGTCGTAAGTTGGAAAATGTACTGCTAAATTTATTTTTTATTTTTTATTTTTTATTTTTTTTCACCATGTCTACATAGTAAAATTTAGCAGATCTACATGCACTGGTATATTCAGCACAATTTAATGCATCTTCTATGAATATTAAACATGCTCCTTACATCCAATATCTCCAATTTCAACTTAAAGAAATTAAAAGGTTTCAAAAGTGGAGAATGTCCCTCTTTGCTAACCATAAGAAGATATTCAGAGCTGAGGACAATCACAGAAATTTTCAAGCTAGCAGATTGTATGGATCAGTGTCAAATGTTAAACCAGGTTGTACAGACAGAGAGCTATAGTCCACACACTGGGGTGTTATTAAATTTCTGGAAAGTAATGAACTGACACTAGAAGTGAAAAGGAAAAAAGGCAGTAATGTGGAACGGCCCCTTATTCAGGAAACTTTGAAAATGTGCAGCCATAATAGCTGTGGTGAAGTTCCTTTAAATGAGACCTTGGTATGCTGTGGAATAAAGTCAAAATAGGAGATTGTGGCATTCCAAGTCATACTGAATAAATGCATACATTGGGCCAAACTGTGGTCTTATTCACAAGGGAACATTTTTTCTCCCTTTTCAATTAAAAAAAAAAAAGTGCCGTGAACACTTTAAGATACAGGGCACAAATGTGTAATTATTCTTGGCTAACATGGTAGCTGTTGATCATTTAATGAAACCATAATTACCATATAATGGCAGGGTATTTATATGACAGATTACTACATTATTACAGGGTAAGTGCATGATTATTTCTGTCCTCAAAATCAGAATAAAAAACACATGGAAGTGGAAAAATAAGTTGAAAAAACGGGAGGAAAAATTTGAATTTCCCAATGCTATTCCCATATTGTTACTCCATCCCCACCTCAATCATACACTGATGGCAATGGCCACCGGCATTCATACTGAAGCCAAATCTCTGCAGGGAATTCATGCCATAGTACAACAGATCATAAAGCTCTTTGCCAAATGGCTACAGCTCTAGGCTTCATTGTACTTGTAGTTAAGCTGATTCAATAGCAATTTGGTCACTATTCTCTTGTCTTCAGAAAGCACTGTACTGCTGCTTGCTCAGAGATCTTGATGGATGTAAAAATCTACTCTAAGAGTTACATCTATGTCTTTAATAGGGAACAGTGATAGCTAATGTGGATTTCAGAGCAGTAAGTTTTGATTGGGTAAGGATGTTGAATTCAACAGAATTACCTATGAGTTGAGTAGTGTTTACGTGGTTTGATTTCAGCTAACACTGTTGGTGTTCATCACAATGCAGAAATTTGCTTGCTTAGTGAAGTTGGAATTTAAGTGTGAGGAAAAAAAAAAAAGATTTCTTGAATGGGCAAAAATACTTGGACAAGTCATGATTTTTGAAAGTTACATGGACTTTTATATCCCAAATACAGTCCATCTTAAGGTTTTCAAACCAGATGGCAGCTTTCTGCAGAGAAAGCAAGCTGGCTGTGTAGCCAGCTGATGTCAAATACCCAGCTTTAGCAGGGAAGTTAAAAGAGCTCTGCCATCATCTGTTTCACCTGAAATTTTCCTCCAAATCTTCACTGTGCTATTCACTTGTTGAAAGAACCAGGCTAGCAGTCCCCGTTTTCAAAAAACATTTCGAGAGCCAATACTGTAAGCTGCAAGTCATTCTAAGTACAAGAGGTTGACTCTGAATAACAACTTCTGAATTTGGCAGGCTTTTTGACTCTGGTTTTCCTAGATTGTTCTCCAAGAAGCAGTGTTGTTACAGCTATTGTCATTCTTTTTTGTTTGTTTTTGTGTTTGTTTTTTTTTCAGGGATGAGAAATGATCTCAGGTAAAATCTACAACTTTTGAGCCTTGTTTATCAGGGCTTATCCTATGTGTCTGTATATAACTGTGAGAGAAATGCAAGTTGCAAGAGAGAAGAATGTGAAGGTGCTAAGGAATCAGTCTGTATAACTTCACATACAAGGCAGCTGTAATTGCCCTACACTTGTAAATATCTCCAATAATAAAGCAGGTTTTGCTCTCAATGGTCAGTGATTGCACATACAGATAATTTGCTGCTGCTAGGTTATTTTTTTTCTTATGGAGAAAGAACCAAAACAAAACAACACATCGGAGATGTGCTTAAGAAAGCAGTGCACTCATGATGCTGGTGAGAACTGTGTTGTGTTGGAGTCTGACTCTGCTCTGCCTGCAATTCCAGCATGTCCCATAGAGTACTCATTCACAAAGAGCAAAAGTCTGTTCTTCAGAGTTCTTCATATAGCTTCTTATTGTAAAGTTAAATGTATAGTTAAATGTATCTAGACTATGAGTTATTTTAATGTTTGCAAATTAAGCATAGTCTTCTCTTAAAAGACTCTTAAAAGACTTCCAGTGGAAATAAACAGAAACTAAGGCATTCAACATCAGAGTAGGAAAAATCCTACTTTTTTTCCAGGAATAGAGTAGTATCAGTTTTTCCATTAGAAAAGTAATTTCTCAGGTTTTTCTTTACATTTTTAACATGCCACCAGGATATAAGGAAATCTTTGATCTCTTGCCTCCCCACCTTCTCCCAAATGTTCATTTTAAAACAGTCTTCAAGTAATTAAGTTATGTGCTATTCTGCAAATCCTTTACAGCTATTACAATATAGTTATCAAGAATTCCATCCATCTGGCACAAAAATTTCACTGACTTCAACAAAACATGGTAGAACTTCAAGCAAATCCCATGAGGAGGGACTTTGAAATAAAGTTCAAAATATTTCATGATTACTTCTTACAAGAGTGTTCTGTTTTATTTTCCTAGTGACCCATAGCTATTCTTATCTTTACTTTTTCTCTATCATCCATTTCTAAGCAAAGGTCATATATTTGTAACTTTATTTTCAGATTCTCCTGGCAAAAAATCAGAGATGCGGGAAACTTTCTCTCAGCCTCAAATAAGTCAACTGCCAGAGTTTCAAATTCTGGCAAACCAACTTCTCCAAGGCCTCGTAAAAATTCTAGGCTGTTATCTCCATATGCCTGATAGACTTTTTTTGTGATCATAATTAAAACCGTCTGTCCTTTCTCTGTGACTTCAGGAGAATGGCAATGAGTCGCAAGCTCTGAAAAAGCTAGAAGAACAGAGGCTGGAGTTATCAGCTCAGAGTCACTTAATCTGCTATATTTCATCTACATACCTGTAGATGCAAGGCACTGCCATCTGCCTCTTAAGTCAGGTGACTTCAACATGAGTCCACCAGGGCAGAAGGCAACTTCACATTAAGCATCAAGAGACAGAGTCTGGGGTTTGGATGGAACCAAAAAAACATGAAAAATAAACTAATTTAGGTTAGTTTAATTTTTGTTCCTCTTTTATGATCTGTTAGACCTTCTCTGTTTTCAGTGATATCCGAATAAGGGTTTTTTGTTTGTTTGTTTGTTTTTTATAAATAAGAATACATGAAAAGTAGAATGATATATGCAGAAGGCACAGAAATAATACTGAAAGCATTCTCAGTTTTATTTTAGGGAGAAATACTTAACCTTCAAAATATCATTTTGAAAACTAATTTACTATGATATTTTATTCTGTAGTATTTGTGGCTCTGCTCTTATTTTTCACACCTTGATATCCACTCTCCAAATGTTGTTGATTTCTTGTCATTTTTGAGCAATCTTTACTTTCAAGGCTTTCTTGCTACCTAAAGAAAGTGTGTTCACCAAGCAGGTTACTTTTCAGCTCCTCTAGTTCTGATATCCTGCTCTTGTAAAATAAGAATGCGTTTCGGCAACAAATTGGTCTGATGTTAGAAGAGGAGATGCTGGGAGTTCTAAATTTAATGACGGCCCTAACAAGCTAATAGTGTTCCTGAGGTTTGTCTTCATAGGCAATCTGATGCTCAGGGAAGCGAAATGACTTTTTGATGTTGTGCTTGGAAGTTCAGTTCCTCCCTGATATTATCAATTATCATCATCATCTTTGGCTCCCAAATTTTGGGGAGAAGTTGAATATCGTGTTAGGATGACAGCATATGCCTGAAGCTTCAATATGCTCGCTGCCTCCCGAGACTCGACCTTGGCCCTCACAGGAGTTCAGAGGACCAAGCATCTCTGAAGGTCTGAATTTTGGGTGGTATTGTTTCTTGTTTTCAAAAGGAGTTTGGTATTTAGGACTCTCTGAGGTCCTGGATCCAACTCTGCACAGGTCCTGCTTTTTAAATGGAATAAAGTTTGGTTTCAGAGACTGGATCCCTATCAGGGTCTGCAGTGCTGCCCTAACAAAGGAGAGCATATATCTACAATGAAAGAAATACTTTAAAAAGAACAAATACATTCCTGGTACCATTTCCTTATAATCAACATAAGAGATGAAATTAGAAGCAACCTTGTTAGGTCAAGTGTTTTAATAAATATATTTCTTCAACAGATAGTAATATTAAAAGGTTCTCTTATCATATTTAGTTTGATTTCATGGTAACATGTATAACTATTAATATAAACAGCCTTATCATTCAATTTTCTATTGAGCATTCCTTTTGTAGTTTTATTTTCTCGTTAGTTTCCTGCTTTATCATTCAGAAGGTTTGCACTGTATTCTTGCACATATTTGGTTTGGTGCCCAGAAATGTATTATTTTAACAGGGCTAGTTCATTTAAAGTTATTACTTTACAGGGGTTCCACAACGCATACATAACTATGCGTATGTCCTTCTACAATGAACATTGTGGTAAAGTTACTACTAAGAATCTTGTTTTTTAGAGTTGATCATATCTGCTGTATTAAGTTACAATGATTTGATCAATCCAGCCTCTAACTTTATTTTTTATTTATTTATTTATTTTAAAGAAAGGAGTTCTTAATTGTCAAAATATAATTCTTATTCTTTCTTCAGTAATGTTGATCCTTCAGAAGCTATCAGGATTGTCAATCATCCTTTCTTTTATCATAGCTGTTCTTATGCAGAATTCTTTCAGTCAAAACCAGTAACCCAGTGTTCAGTGACTTACACGTGGATTGACTGTGATGCTCTCTCAAAATCAAAATTGATTTCAATATGTATTTTTATATGTATTTCTGTTTGCTAGTGGGTTTTTTGAGAATATGTCCAAATATACAATAGAGTTCTTGCTTTGTTTAAAGACTTTAATAGACTTCTGAACTATCAATTTTCTGTTGAAGAGAATCTAGATGAATTTGCAAGACAAACAAATGTTTAAAAGTAATGTAATTTCTTTGAAACTTTTCTATGAAGCTCTATCACAAGGAAGCCTCAAGGCTCAAAAAAGTACATAAAAAATTAAAAAATCTGCACAACTTCTGATGAGAGTTGAATCTGACAAACTTTTGCAAAGAATTGGCATTGGGTGTTGGTGTGAATGGTCTAACAGAGTATTGCACTAATGTAGCTGGTCAGGTGCCAGTGTTTTCAAGCTGACCTGAATATCATGTAATGTGCTAGTATGACTTCAAAGTTACATAAATATCTTCTGTACTGAGATACCTGATTTGCTTCCTGCAGCTAAGGCAAAATGAGAAAATTCATCTATTACGCTTGAAGGAGACAGGGCATTTAAATATTTTGCTTCTTTTTTCTCATCATTGCCCACCTGCAGCTTTTTTGGGATAGGTTTGAGGCTGCTTAAACTAATCTGCATCAGCTGACTTGGATTCTTATGTCATTTGTTGTCTGGGTTTCAGGTATTTTTTTTTTTATTTTTTCTTACCCTATACAGAGACTAAATTGGTTTTATGCCTTGTCCTGGTGTTGATGGGATATTCATTACCTGTGCTTTCTACTTTAGTGGTTCCATGATTACATAGTTCTGAGCTGCGAAGACACACATGACTGTAAGGAACTAAGTATTCAATTAAATTTGGAAATGTTGTGCTTATGTCTTAAAACATAAAATTTTACACTATTATTGGAAAATGGACCCAGAGTACAGGAAGTATCTTAGAGATATGGGAAGAAAAAAATAAATCTGCACACCATTTTCACAATCTGTAGCCAGAATGAAGAGTTTACATATTCCACATACCTAATTCAAGTTTGTGTACAGTATTTCCTGTTGATGCTTTTTCCACTGTAATATAATGGTATTGTTGAAAGTTTGTGGAATGACAACATTCATGAAGTGGTAAAGGGAGGAACCTGCACAAAATAGAGTACGATCAAGCCGTGCATCTGATGTTTTTATTCAAGTTCTTCTAGCCATTTAAGAAGTCAGTAGTGTTTAGATTTAAATTTTTAAAAAGTTGAAGATTGTTTTTCCTAGTAAGCATCTTAATTTATTCTCCCTTGGTCTAATGTTACAAATCTTGTTTTGTCTGAGTATTTCAGTGAAGTGGAGATACTATTACTCAGATTGCAGAAGACTATTCTTCTGGCTTGGGAGAGAAGGGCAGAAGACTGGTTGTGTAGGGTGGATGTGCTGATGGTATTTTCTTCTGTTGCAAGAGACACTGGACTCCATCAGTGTGATTCTCATAGCTATGTAGAAAAAGTGAAAGCCTGTGGTTAAAAGAGCATAAAATGTGTTGTCTTAATTCTTATGTCTCTCTTGAAAATATGCTGTAGTATTATGTAACCTGTGCTGTTAGCTGATAATGTACTGTACATTTTTCTGGAAAATCTAATGGCAACATGTGTTTACACTTATCCACTAGTATCTATTACACTGTGTTTATTATATACTCTATGAAAGTGATAATGCATAGCTCTCATACTTAACAAAGCTTTTATTTTCTGCAAAACAGGGCTGTATTGGACTTAATTTCACTGTGAGGATAACTTTCAGTAGACACTTTCTTTAGGGTTCAGTAGCCTTCTATCAAAAATGAATCTTCAAAACTTCAATGAGAACCATAATATATATGATGATAATGATAATATTAGCCCATTGATTTCAACAAAACACTACTAAAAGAAAGTTATTCTTAACTTCAGTGCTCAGTTTTAGTAGCAGTAGGCTACTGATTCCACTATCATGCTGCCAACAACAAATACTCAAACACTTCACAAAGATAAAAATAAATTCTCAACATACTTTAATGAAAATTATTTCTTGTTGTTTACTAATTTTAGAAGATCAGTACCAAATATTGTCGCATGAGAGGGGCATTAGGAAGAAGCATCATGTTTTTCTGTTTACTCTTTGTAAGTATGTTTACTTTTTGTTAGTATCTTTCAAAATATTTTTTTTTCTGAGGAGGAAGGGACAGTGAATAAAGCTTATAATAATATTTTAAGAATCAAAAGGATCAGCAATCCTTCTTGCTCCCTATAAAAAGCATGTGAAAAGTCTAATATAACTGTGTTTTGGGGTTTTTTTTTTTGTTTTTTTTTTTTTTAGTGCTTTGTTTTACTTATTTGGCTTTTCTTTTTTTTTTTTTTTTTTTTTTCCTCTGCTTGAAGAAACCACCAAATTCTTCCAAGAAGTTTGACTGACATTGTGGATAATTGAGGAGGACAATCATGCCTGCTTGCTCTCTTGAAACAGAATACCAGTCTGTCATTACTCATGTTCATGATTGAATAAGGTGTGTTGCACTTCTAAACACTACTCTCTACTGTAACGTTATTCTTATTCTTCTTGGATTCCAAGAGGATAAATATAGTCTGAACTTTTTTTTCCATTCAGATCTCTGGCTTGGTGTCTGTTCATGATGTACATGCACCCTTGGTTATTTGCATACTGCAATTAGCTGTATCTGTGCTCTTCAGAGTTTGTAATTTACTTAGATTTTTGTTATAGAAACTGATTTAACTTGAAATCTATCCCTCTACATGCAAGACAATTTTGCCATTTTCCTTCAGAAGCCAGACAATTTATAGATGAGCTCAGACCAAATAAATCAGAGAAGATATATTTATAGGTCTAATATACCATATATATTAATATATATTTTTAATCACTCTCAGACTGTCACCCTGCAGAAATAATTAGCTTCAAGCATGGCATACACATCTGCTGTCTGAGCAGATACTATTGCTTGTAGGATGCTTCAGAACAGACAGCATTTGGAATAGTCACTGCCACTCCTTGCCTCAGTGATGAGGTGAGCCTCTTTTATTTCCCTACACTAATTCACCTCAATGGCTGTGTAACTATAATTATCCTTAGACTGAGCAATTTCTCCTCAAGAGAACATTTACAGTAATTCTGAACAAAGAAATATAGATTCACTCTCACATTAACTTTGTGCTTCACAGAGGAAAAAGGCACTGATTCATTTTCTGCTCCTTAGCTACTTTTCTCCCAGCATAAAACCTCAGGAAACCCTCAGTCTGGCTTTCTGGAGAGGTGGGGAAGGACTACATCTCAGTGGTCTCAGGTTGACTAGATTTCTAACTATTCATGTATGCATACAGGTGGTTTGACTCCTAAATACACTGTTCCTTGGATGATTCTATGCGAAGTTACTATGAGATGCAAGTTGAATTCTCATTTCTCTACAATTTTGATGGTGTGCGACTCTAGGCATATTTTGAAAAGTTAGAGGTACTTTTATCCTCCTGCAGCATCATAACAAAACATGTGGAATTATATGTGTGTGATAAAATGAACAATATCATAATTCAGATACCAGGACTTAAAAGGAAAAAAATGATTTGCAATGTCTAGCATCAATTGTTAAAATAGTTTTGAAGATCTCTCGAAAATCTCTCAAATTATTTTACATTATTCCTTCTCATGGCCTCTCCCACACATAATAATCAAATGCAAATAAAATTGATCTTAATAGAAATAATAAAGTTCCATAATAAATATATTCTGAAAGCTAAGAAAGTTATTTCTGCTTAAGTGGAATAATTCTTGTTCCTATCTTCAAATACAAAAACACCGAAGTACATGTTTTTAGTCCATAACTTAGTTCAAGAAAATGTTAATTTTTTTTCTACTTCAGGTGTCTGATATGTCGGCTTTAATCATTTTATTAATTTAAAACTTCTTTTTGCATAATGTGTCTTCTCTATTATGCAGTTCTTCACCCTTGTACTCCTCTATAAGCTCAAAACAGTTCAGTAAAACTCATTAGAATCAAAAGTCCAGCAGTAATAAATTATAGTATATCCTAGAAAAATCTAGTTGCTGTACTTTGTTGGCATATATTGAAAGACAAGATGCACAGAAAATAAGGTAATGAATTGAAAACGTAGATAATATAATGGACTGTGAAACATTCAAGACAGATTTTTAACTTTTTAATTAATTCAGTGGTTACATCTGAATACTGGATGAACTACTGCTATCCTGTCTCACCAAAAGATTCATGGTTAGTTGTACGTTATGACAGCTTTAGTCAAGTTAAACGAAGTTGGTTTTACTTTTATATTTTTAATGCTGAAACTTCCCATGAAACTACAGGCTTTGAAACAAAATAATTATTTCCACAAAATTATTGCAAAAATTGAAAATTAAGGAGAAAATTATTATTACGAGTTTCAATTAAAAATAACTTCTCTCACTCTACAGATACTGTTGCCATTATTATAACATCTTTTTGTATAAACTCATATATTCTCTTGTTCCAAACTAAAAAGGCAAAATCTATATTAAGTGAAAAAAACCTGGAAAACCTGTAGGTGGTTTTCCCCGCAGTGCAAGATGCATATCAAGAGAAACAATAATTTGAAAAAGTTCTCTTGCTTTTTCTTCTGTATAAGGTTCACTAGAACAGAGAAGAAACGGATGATAACCTTAGCAAGTAGCAACTTTCATTTATCAATCTTGTCAAGAGACTACTATGTAAAGTGTAAAAATAAAGTAAAAGGAGACTTTAGGATGTCAAAAAAAAAAAAAGAGTAACCCTTTTAGGACAAAAACAAGAAATGTAGAATAAAATCTATTCAATTAATGTTGAACAAAGAAGTTATAATCTTCTTACATAGGTCGATATCCACCCATATTATACACACTGTAATTAAATCTACATGGCTTTAAATCTGTAACCAGAGAATAATGGCTAAATTCTATAACATTTGAAAAAGAATATACTAATGAACAGGCAGAGACACGACTTACTTCCTTCAGTGTCCAGAAAATCTTCATCCACTATGTTGCTAATGCCTAAGAGGTTATAAAAATAAGATAATGTGATCCAGCAGCGACAGTGAAAATAATAAAAAAATATATATTAAGTAGCTTTTGGGGGAGTAATTCTAGTGAATAAAGTGAGGTTAATGACTTTATTTAGGCAAAAACTACCATCCAGTCTGGATTTGATAAAGTACATAGTAAAATATTCTTTGAAATTGTGACAAGACTTATGACAAAGTGTAAAAGTAATTAAAGGAAATAATAATAATAATAATAAAAAAGATACACATGCAAAAGCTGCTAACATCTAAAAGTCAATGTGTTTTGGATTTGGAGCAATTTGTCTCCAGACAATGAGCTACCTGACCTGGGGAAATGGGCTGGAATTATTTCAGATCATTAGATCATTTTATTTATTTATTTATTTATTTATTTATTTATTTATTTATTTATTGTCAAAATGAAAAATACAAGGAATTCTGAAGAGTGAAAAGTAAGGATACTTGGTTAAGTGCTGCCTGTCGTGTTTGTTCTTCTCAGTGGTTAATATGATATGGAAAGCAATGACTGAAGCACAAATAATGTGGATGGAGGAGTAACTCTGAAGTGAGTAAAGCTCTCTCTTTAACGTTTCTGATAAACCATGAAAACTACATTACAGTTTGTTTCTTTTTAACCCAAGAGAAGCCTGAAATTGAAAAAGTAAGATTTGAGATTTTTAAATGTTGAAAGTATCCTGTGAGTATGCTCAACACTTTCTTGATTGCGAAAAGAAGGCAAGGAAGATTTTGGACAATCAGCTTAACAGTGAGAATTGAAACTGGATAATAACAAATTGCTATAAATACAGCTATCTTTAAATAGTAAATAAGAATGGGTACCCTCTTAGAGATTTCTGTTACTAGACAAAGATGCACTTTCAGAGGCTAATCTGAATTCAAGTCTTTGATACATGTATTTGTCTAGAAGTTTTAATTCTTGTTGGAAAAACACTAAGATCAATGTTCATAGTATTTATTTCTGACTCTCATCTGTGCTTGAAGTTTCAGAAGCTGTTTTGAGGCCCAGACTTACATGGCTGCCCACCTGGGACTATGCTGTGTTGTGCAGGAACACAATACACTGTTGTCTTCAGTGAATTGAAAGAAATAATGCTGTTGCTATAAACAAAAACAATAGAAAATGTGGAGAAGCATGGATGTGAGGACCTAGCAAAGTTTTAAACTGCTCTAACAGAACTGTTGTTATGCTGTTGATATTGGTACTGGTTGGGACTTCCAACCTGGCCAGCAGGAAGGAAACACATATGCTCAGTCTCATGAATTTTCATGTAGTGTGTTCACTGCTGCAGGAATCACCAGTGCACTGTTGGTATCAAGAAGAAGAGACTATAGTAGGCTTGTCTGAAAATGTTCTGAGAAAAAGCCTCTGTGCTGCTTCTTTTTTTTTTTTTTTTTTTCTTCCCTGTATGTATAAATAATTTGGATTTGTTCATCAAACAGGAGTTATAAGAGACAGCATATTTGGTTTCTGTTTCTTCTGAATTAGTATGGAATGACTGCTTAGTGAGAAGGACAAGACTTCTCTAAGCACAGTCCAGAATTACAGAATGGTTGAAGCTGGCAGGAACCTCTGGCTCTGCCTGTTCCAAGACAGGGCACCCAGAGCAGGTGGGCCAAGAGTCAAAAACCTTAAGCTGCCACTTCTTGCTTCATTTCCGGGAAACACTGCTGCTTCTTCAACTTATTTTGGTTTAGGAACACTGACACAGCCTGAAAAGAAAGATAAATAACTGAACTACTCCTGGGTCCTTTGTAAGTTTTGCTTTGTTTTACAGACAAGTGGGACCAAAGGGAATTAGCAACTGAAACTCTTAATGTGGTGAGGGCACAGGATAAGATGCTGGTGTTTCTGTGATTTTTTTTTTTTTTAAAAAAAAAAAAAGACTACATGATTTATTTTTCTACTTTCTTGAATTAAGCTTCTTATCAAACTGTCTGGTATCAATCAGCTTTCTGCGGATGTGCAAGCAGCACAGTTTAGTTGTGGTCTCGTCTCCATGACCCCAATTTGATGCCAATGAAAGCAGATTACTTTGGAAACCTAACACTGATCTTGAAGATGAGGGTAATGGAGACACAGGCACTAAAACTGCCTGGAGGAGCATCACAGGTTGCCGAACTCACAGATTCTTCACTCTGCAGAAGCAGAATCTGGAAACACTCGCTGCCCATCCATCTCTTGATCTTCTGCTGGTGCTGCCAGAAAACCTGGGTGAGATCAACACTGCAGGAAACTTCTGGTGCTAAGAGAGAATTAATTAACCAAACTGTGGGACAAAGCAAAGGATGCAATTGACTCTAATACTGGTGTTCTAGCCTTGGAAAATGAGCGGTTCTTCATCATAATGTCAGTGAGTCAGAAGTGCTGTTTTGCTTTCACATAGAGAGGGAATTAGGATAGTTGATGACTGAAAAAAAAAAAAAAGATCCTCTTTCCTGAAACAGCTTTGGTGGTCAAAACAGAGCCTAGGTGCATACCTCTGGGCAAGTGAGCAATGTATCAGTCTTTCTCCACTGTGGACTCACCATCCTCATAAGGCTCTCAGCTGCCAGTACCAATGAGGGAGATGCTAAGATTCGCCTCAAACCTTGGCTGTATTTTCCCAGTGGCAGTGCAGCGTGCTAATCGCTGAGCCATTGGGATAGCCCTGTAGGGCATTCTTCTAATAGTTTTTCTAGTTCTTCCACTGATGTCCTTATACATCTTTTATGATTTCGATAGTGATGCTACTTTCCCCAGGCACTTTCCTTCTATCTTACTCTCCGCTTGCTTTTCTTTTGAATATAGGGGGAGGGAACTACCTTAATCTTGCCCTTCATTGCAGTGCAACCTTTCAGAAAAGTCGTTTCCTTCATCTGCTCTTCCCACCCTGAGTACACATCAAGGAATTCTAAAGATGGGAAATATTTGAGCTCTTTCTATTTAAGTTTTGATGGTCTTTTTTCCTGACTTCACGTTCTATTTAGAGGTTTTTCTTCTATATTGATGAACAGCCAGTTCTTTTCAATTTAGAATTAAACTCTAAATATTTTCTCCAAACTGTACTCATTGCCTTTACAAAGGAATGAAAACAAAATGCAGCATCTGACAACATCTGAAGGAGAAAATCTTGTTACCTTATGGAGTTTTAGAAAGAAACTGTATTTTTTTAACTGCGGCTCTTCTCTGATATGCACTGCTGATAAATAGTAAAAACAAATTCTTTCCTAACTATATATTTCTCTCATATTATACATAGATAAATTCCTATGGGAATAACTTAAGCAGTATAACCTGAGATATGAGGTTGTTGATGTATATGAAGTATTAATATGAAAAATATTTTAACTTATGTATGTTATAAAGCTCTTGGAATATTGCCAGCAATGAAGGTATTGGTCAGTTAAAGAGATGCCTTATCCCTGCTCTGCCAGTAGCTTTTTTTCCCTGCAGGTCCATCTTCCTTTGTTTTCCTCTTCTCTTTTATTCTCACTTCTCATCTCCCATTCACTATTATGCAAGGTCCTTTTGAGGAGCTTCCTTTCCTTTCCACTAATGATACATATTGGTAGCAGCAACTGAAGCAACAGTCAGTGGGCTCTTGTAGAGGTGGCATGTTGTAAAATAATATTTTTCAAATATTTAATACTCCGAAGATGTGGACTTTATCTACACTTAATGGGTGGGGAGGCTGATTACTCATTCATAGCTACGCCACTTGTGAATGATGAGGTCACCCCTATCTCAGGAAGATAAATGCCATATCCTGTTATGACATATTCCTTTTGTATAAAATTAGTTCAATTTTCTCACTACTGAGGAATCAGTATAGCTGAGGAAAAAAGTCACTTCAAGATAAAGGCATTTTTCTACTGTAATTCATTATATATCCTATTTTCATTTTATTTTATTTCTGTTCTGTTTTGTTCTATCTTATCCTGTTCTATGTATAGTATTTTACTCTCTACCTAAATGATATCTGACTAAAGTGAAGCAAAAATTAGATGATACAATGAAGCTTTGTAGCATTCTCTCTCATACCTGTCACAGGCTCCTTCCAACAGCAGATAATGAAAATTCAAAGTCAAACCATTTAACTTTAAGTAAATGGAAATGAATTTCCAGAGAAGAGAGATTTTTTCACCTGTGAAAAAAAGGAACAGCAGTATACTGACAATGTGAATCAAGATATAATATATAATTGTGATAGATAGGTATATGTAAAGCATAAATATTATATGTGATTATATTACACATTGTCATGTGTTTTTAATTTTTATCTTTATATGTTTTTGCCTAAGACAGGAAGATCTAGACTGTGTTGTATGAAACAGCAGTACTGTATCAGAACATTTCTTAGATCAATCAATACTAAAGCAACTTGCAGAATATCTTACAATGGTATAAGGTATTTAGACAAAAAGTATGTCACTCAGACACCAGAACCTGTCAATAATTAGAGCAAAATGAGAAATAAATTCAATTAAAAATATGAGGCTGAATTCTCAGCTCTTTCACACAGGCATGCTGCACCGAATTCATTTTAATCCATCACACGGTGTTGTAGCACTGGTGAAACGCGTGGTGAATTGGGCCCACGCAATTTAATAAGGTGCAGAGAAGAAGCTTGATGATGGATATTTTCTTCAGTGTATAAAGTAAGACATGTCTCAGAAATTCTTGTGTTTTACTGTTGTGATTAATTTGGGTACAGAAGATACTAACAATAAAAATGGACTTTTCTGCAGATGAGATAATATTTTTCATTTAGTATCTTTTTAGAGTGATGAGAAAAAAGGTGCTTATGTATTCTGCAGACATTTGCAAACCTACCTTGGAATCGTGCTAGTCTCACAGCATACAAAACTATCTGCTGGTAGTTCCACTGACTCAATGGGTCTACTTGTGTGAGCAAAGTTACCCACGCTGCCTTTTCAGTTGTGTTAACTCTTAAATTCAGATACTAATCAACAGTTACCAAAGATCTCAAACAGACAGAGAGAGGGAGAGAGTGAGTCTGGTTCTACTCCCATGGATGAAAACTGGTGACTTTCAGGACTAAACGGGCTTGACTAAAGGCTCTCTGTCCGAGCTGTCCCTTTGAAACATGAATTCCTGCCTGGAGTTGCCACTGTAGAGCGAAGAGTGACAGTCAGTGGATGGGGACCTGGACATGATTACATCCACTCTATTGCCCAGGCATACACTGATGGAATGATCATTTGGAAAATGTCTACTCCCCACATTTACATTCCTTTCAGTGTTGTTCCATAGCCAATTAGAGTGGTAGCCCAGCCTATATTCATGCCAGTCTTGTACTATATTGTAAGAAAAAGGAAAGGAGCAGCTCAGAAGTCTTTAATTATTCCTCCAGCCATTTATTGACCTGCTCTCTAAAGGCCATCTATGGGCCTTCATCTGCATGCAAAATTCCTATTGACATCACTGGGAGGGCCACAGGCAGATGGAAGGCACTTTGTAAACCTCACATTTTAAAGATGTTGTAAGAGAAAGGCGAAGTACTTGCAGTTCTTGAAAAGAAGTGAACAGCTTTATCTAATATAGCTCTTTAAACATGGAATTCGAATAACGTTTTTTCCTAGCGAGCAACGTTCCCTCTCTTCTCTGTGAACAACCTAACCCACACGTTTCTGTAAAGTCTTCATATTTAACACTCAAACAATTGGTGTCCCTATAGTATAAACAGGATAGATAATGAATATAAGTGGGATAGAAAATTAATCCTACTTGCAAGGAAAGAGAGTCATAATTCACTTAGGCTTCTCAGCTCTTACGTTATGAGGTCTTCAGCTAACTCATGGGATCCATTCCACATCCCACAGATGCTCATTATGAATTCTTTTTATGTGCAACATGTGGGGACTAACCAGTTTCATATCTCCTGGTATTAGCTGCAATCCAAAGCATTTTGTATTAAAACAGAATGCAAACACAGATGCTATTTAATACAAAGAATTTGAATGCAGTCTCTGTTTTAACATCAAGTTAGTGCGTCTTAATTTGGTTCGGAGCAGAAATGCAAAGAAAAGTCAAGATGAGAGGATACCGTTAGATGAGGAGCCAAGCTGAGATTCCAGGAGGCACACATGGGAAAAAGAGAGATGGGGCCAGGTGACAGCTCTAATTTATGGAAGCGGAGGATAAGGTGCCCTCAGGGCGGCGGGGCCTCTGCAGCACCGCGCGCGCAGAGGCACTCCCAGCGTCCCGTCCCATGCCGGAGCGCTGTGAGCCGCTCTTCCCCGGCCTACAGCCGGCAGCGGGCTGATGCGGTGCAAGGTGCACTGCCGCGCGCCTGGCTCGCAATGTCCCCTCGCTGCTCAGCAAAGTGCACGGCAACGCACTTTTCGCTCCGACACGCAGCAGAACGGAGCTACAGGTCCGTGGTTCGGGAGCGCCCCGACGCGCCGGGAGATCCGCTGGGACCCTCCTGCGGGAAGGGCCCTCATGTCGCCCTTCCCTCGCCCCCGGGGCGCGCTGCGGACCCGCAGTTCCCGGCTGGGGTCCCCCCCGACCAGGGCCCGGGAGGAGAGCGCGGGCGGGGAGGCGGCGGCTCAAAGGCGCCGAGCCCGCTCTTCCCGCGGGGCGGCCGGGGAGGAGGCGTGGGGCTCGGCGCGGTGAGTGCCGCCTGCGGAGGGTTTTGCGCGGTGTGATCGGTGCGCTCACGCACGGCGCACACCTTACAAGTTTGAGCAGCAATAACATTGCTGCACACTAGGAGGGGAGGAGAGTCAGCTCCCTATAATAGGAACAAACTCCGCCGTTGCACAAAAGCGGCGCGTTTTCTCGCTCGAGAAAATCGTCCCTTCAGAGAGAAAGGGGAGTGGGGGTGGGGAGGGGGGGAAGAGGGGGAAGCAAAAGCAAAAGCAAGTTACCAAGAGCGAGAACTCGCGCAGCAACCATCCGCCGCTCTTCCTCCTCTCCTCAGGACCGGAGCGGGGCTCCCCCCCTCCCCCCTGGCGCGGGCCCAGCCGCGCTCCGCCGCCTTTCTTATTACTTCATTGAGCCCGAGCGATCCTCCAAGAGTCGCGTTTTGGGGAGGGGGGAAGTTGGGGGGGGGAGGGGGAGGTGGAGGGACGAGGAGGAGGGAAAAAGGCAACATTCGCTGCTCATCATTTCCACCGCACCGCCAAAGTAACTGCGCCCCCCTCTCCTCCCGTCCCTCAGTCTGGATTTTCTCTGTATCCACAGCCGCCGTGCTGTTAGCCGTAGCTTTTTCTTTCTTTTTTTAATTTAGAATTTTTTTATTTTTATTTTATTTTATTTTTTTAGCTCTGCTCCCCTCCCCCCAACCCCTTCGCAGCCCGGCATCGTCCCCCCTCACCCCGCGCCCCCCCAGCCCCTTTCCATTTCGCCCGGCAGCTCACATCAAAGCGCCCTGCCTCACTCCCAGCGGCCGCCACTCACTAATGGGATTGCAGCGTGCCCGGCTCCGCCGCTGCAGCCGCCGGAGGGAGAGCCGCTGCCGCTGCGCCTCTTCGCCGAGAGCCGCCGGGTGCTGAGCCGCGGGGATGATCAGGATCTTCCCGGATTTCAGCGTGCAGGTGACGGCGGCGGCCGGCGGGGCGGCCGGGGGGGTGCCGGCGGCGCCGGGCATGGGGCGAGCCGGAGCGGCGGCCAACGGGAACCCGCAGAACGTGCAGGGCATCACCTCGTACCAACAACGGTGAGCAGCGGGCGGGAGCGGGCGCGCGGCTCTTTCCGGGGCTCCCCCACTTGCTTTTTCTTTGTGCTTTTGTGTTTCTTTGTTTTCTCTTTTTTTCTTTTCATATATAAAAAAAATATTGCCGTTTGATTGTTGGGGGATAGCTTGGTGGGAGGGAAGAGTTTTTCCTTCCCGCTTCCTTTTTATTTTTACTACAGCATCTTTTAAAATGCACTGAGAAGTAAACGCAATCTCCCAGTTTTTTCTCGGATGAACTGGAAAGCAACAATAGCTGGGGAAAAAAAAAAAAACCAAAAAACAAACAAACAAAAAAAAACCACGAAAGAAAAGAAAAAAGTGCGAGGAGCACGGTCGCGTAGCGTGGCCGCTGCAAAGTTTGGGATCCCGTCCACTCATCCTTTCTAAAGAGGAATTTCTCAATGTCAATGCCTTGTGCAGATCCCAGTGTGTGGCAGCCAGGGGGACAATTGATCCCGGGATGCCGATTGAGAATTTGCTTTCAAGCAAGAAAGAGACCAATATTCACTTGGGGTTGCACACTTGCAATTCCACACTGTAGGTTAACAGCTTTACTGTGTCACCTGTTACTACAGGGAAATGCAGCACGAAACCCTCAGCACTGCTATTATTATATTTTTTTTTTCCAACCTAAACGCATTCTGATGCAAATGCAGGGAATTCGCAGGGTAGGCGCCGTTAGGAAGTGGAGCGCACAAAGTTGGCAGGAACTCGCAGCGAAGTTCAGAGGGGTTCCCATCGTCCCAGTCAGCCCCGCTCCGCGCCGGCACTGCCTGAGTTCACTGCGGGCTGAGGTCGGGGTCCCGCAGTGCTGTGCAGGGCGAGACCCGGAGTGGAGCTCCGGGAGGGTCCTCCATCAGCTCAGGAGCGAAGCGGAGTGCTCACAAAAGTACTGACAACACTTCAATGTAGGCTGAGATCGGAGCGAGACACGTTCTTCTAAATGTAATAACGTCCCAACGATCTGGCTTTTCAACACTACATAAATCCTGAGAAAAATGCAGTGTAATAACAAATACTTCAGCTAAATCTCTCTATAATGTAGAAGCTAAAACCACAGAAACTTTTAATGTTGTATTTCAAACAAATGTTCTAGAAGCCTGACAGAGCAGCGCCTGCTTTGGTCTTCAGCAACTTTGGGCTCCCCTCTCTCACTTTGGGAAACACACACTGTGTTTTCCCTCTGATGCCCATGACAGAAAATGCTCGGTGCTAACTTCTGTGGGTTTTATTAAAGGGAAAGGCACGAGCACTAATATTCTGCAACAGCCCCTGTGCTGCCCCACCACCTCCTTTGAATCATTTGAACTAAGTCTGAGTCCTTCTTTGCCACCAACCGTCCCCATACACAGTGTCTTGGCCGGGAGAGAGGAAAGAAGCGGATTAAAGTTGGTTTGTTTTCACGGTTTCGCTATGATTTTTGTCACTTACAAAATCTTTAAATTACAATGGAAACTGATGGGCATTTTAACGAGGAAGTACGGGCAGCGATCACAATAGTTGAGGCTGTGAAGAGGGGAAGTCAGGGGTCAGAAATGTCACATTGGCTTTAAGACAAATAAAAGGGACCTCTGGAGACTTTAAGTTAAACAGAAATATACAGATGAGCAGCGTGCGAATTTGTAGTGCTCGGCGTTTGGGAGTTGAGTTGCGTCAGGTTCCGACCAGGGGTAGCTCCAAGGGCAAAGCTCTGCCAAAACAGTGACGGCCCCGGGCCAGGTGCGGCCCCGCAGCAGCGGCCGCTCGGACCCCACAGCACGCTGGGTGTCTCGGAAACATTCTGCAATTCTTCCAAATTGTAACTATTACCGACACGACGGCGTCCTCTACATTGAACGATTTTTTTCTCCGAGCTTTCTGGAAAAGCTTAAATCACAGTGGGCACCGACACCTCCTTCCGCGATTGCACAAACCGAGGTGACACCTGTTAACTTTTTTTTATTATTTTTTTTCCTCCTTGTTGGAGCCGAGGCAGAAGCCGTGCGCGGAGGAGCCGGCACGTGGCACCCGCAACCCCCTCTCTCCGCGCCCCTCCTGCACCGTCCCCGGGCTCGCGGCCCCGCTCCCGCCGGCGGTGCGTACCTGCGCGCCTTTCCCTGAGCTGCGGACCCACAGTCGCTGCTCTGCCGGCCCGTTCCCCGCCGCCCCCCGGAGCTGCCGCGGGGAGGTGTCCCGTGAGGGTGCCGGGCTGAGCCTTACCCGGGAACCCGCCGGGGGGTCAGGCCCGGGGCGCTGCACTGCGGGGCAGCGGCAAGAAGTAGCCACAAAGTTACCGCGGGGATGGAGAGCTTGTAGCTTTCTCCTATCCAGGTGTCCTGGATGAGACAACTGGGACAGCGGTTCCGTTTTCTTGCTCCTTAATTTCCTGCTTACTTTCACAGTCCGCAGTGAAACTGCGCACAGCAATGCATCCTCCCAGCAAAAAGGGGCACCTCCCGGGTACCCTTAGCGCTGCGTCCCATTGCTCGGCCCCGGAGGGAGGGGGGTGTGGGGGCCTGCTCGGTGCCCGACCCCCGTCAGCTCCCGGTCCGCCGGGGGCCGCGGAGTGAGCCCGTGGGGTTTCCGCGCCCACGGAGATCTCTCGCCTCCCCGCCCTCAGCACCTCTCTCCGCCGGAGCCGCGACTCCGGAGGAGGAAAGTGTGCGAAACTGCAACTGAGTGGCGGTGTTGCGCCGGCAGCGGAGGCTGCGTCCCCTGCACGCAGAGCGGGAGCGGAGTCGGGGAAGCAGCTGGAAAATGCCCAGAAATACTTTCACAGCGGTCAAGCGCGGAGATCCCCGCCTGCCCTCCTTTCCGCCCCCGCCCCGCTAGCCCAGCGGCCCGGCACCCCTCGTAGCCCGGCCCAAGGGCGCGGGGCCGCGAGTGTGAGCGTGTGAGCGGCTGCGTTGTGTGTGTGCGCGCGTGTGTGCGTGGCCGTGCCGCACCTGCCGGGCGATGCCAGCGGCCGGGCTGCCCGCCGGGGCTGCGCCGCGGCTCGCTCTTCCCGCCGTCGCCGGCCGCCGCCGCCCGCGCTGGGCATGTCTCTGGGGCCGCCGGGGCCCCGGTTCCCTCCGCTCCTCGGCTTATGGACGGCGGCAGCAGCAGCAGCGCTAGCGAGCGAGCGAGCGAGCAACCTGCAGAAGGACCGCGCGGAGGAGCGGGAGCCCGCTATGCTTTGGCCTCAGTACTTTTCCTTAGCCCGTCTGGCTAAGCAGGGCCACCGCTGCCGCTGCTAGACACACAACACACACCAACATCAGGAGGGGGAAAAGTAAGGGAGAGAAAGAAAAAAAAAAAAAAAAAGCCAGGAAGATGGCGCCCACCAAGCCAAGCTTTCAGCAGGATCCTTCCAGGCGAGAACGGTAACACTTTCTCTTTATTGAACCTGCAGCAGCAGCCGCAGCCGCAGCAGCACCGGGCCGCGCCGCCGCCGGGGCCGGGGCTGGCTGCCATGGCGGGGGGGGGGGGGACGCCGCCGGCACCGCCGCTCGCCCCGCCGGGCGCCGCGAGTTCCTCCGAGTGCGCCGCCGCACCCCGCGTCGCCACCGCCGCGCACGCACCGCCGCACCGACACAGGGCGGCCGGCGGCAGCCCCGCTCCGTAGCCCTATCGCCGCGGCTCGCAGCGGCCGCCGCTCGGCAGGGCGCGTTGGCGAGCGGGTGTGCGTGTCTGCGTGTGTGTGTGTGTGCGCGGAGCCCCCCTCTCGGGCGGCCCCCACCGCTCGGCGGCCCCGAGAGCAGCGGGGGGGGAGGGGGGGAGCGGGGCGCCGCGCCAGGCCCGGCTTGCCGGAGTGGAGGGGCCGGCCCCGCCTGTGCCGTTCAAGTGCAGCTAGGCCGGAGCGGGGGGGCCGCGCCGCCGACGGCCCCCGCGGCCCGGCCCAGCCCCGCTGCAGCCCGGAGGGTTCCGGCGCTCCCCGGGAGCGCCGCACCGCAGGCGGAGCGGTGCCGGGGCGCGAGCGAGCGGGAGGCGGGCGATGGGAAGACGGGCGCGGGGCTCCATCCGGCCGCCTTTGGGACTTTTGTTGGGGAGAGCGCTCGCTGTGAACGCGCTGCCCTGCTAACAAGGATCTCCCATAGCGGATCTGTTGTAGCGAAGTGAATCTTTCTAGAAGTGACCAGGAAGAAACAAGAGTGCAAGTTCATGTGATGTTACTTTGTGCTCCTTAAAAAAGTGCTCCAAGCTGCGGTGCTGCACTGCGAGGAGAGCTGCGTCCAGAAGTGGAGGATTGGGGGGGGGGGGGGGGGGCTTCTTCCACCTTTTTCCTTCCCTTCAGAAGTGAACTTAAGGGTGAAGGATAAGGAGCTTGTTTGCTGTAAAAATGAAAATTAACATTTAGACAGCTTTTAAAAGTAGCTGGGCTGCATGTTGCTTTCTTTCTACTTCACAGCACTGAAAAAATACTTAAACAAAAATAAAGTGTAGGGGGCCAGTTCACTTTA
Organism: Tetrao urogallus; assembly: GCF_951394365.1. Taxonomy (NCBI): domain Eukaryota; kingdom Metazoa; phylum Chordata; class Aves; order Galliformes; family Phasianidae; genus Tetrao; species Tetrao urogallus. The sequence continues at coordinate 35,268,763 of NC_136819.1, forward strand.
ATCTTCAGTTCAGACTTCTGTTTTTGAGTAGCATCAGCATTCTTCGTACAACTTCTAAACCCCGTGGATTCTGTCTGGATTCCATCTCTGTTGTTTTCCAAGGGAAGCAGACTGCCCCAAATGAGAAACTGAGCCCAGAAACACTGAGCACAGGGCGTGTGGTCATTAACTGTTGCACACCGGGACAAGGCTGTATTGACATGCAGCTGACTGGGAGATGCCTGCAGTGGGAACAAAGTGTGTTCTCAGAAGTCAGTAAATTACAGATTTTCATCTCCGACTATAATATTTTTTAAAAATCCCCTTTCTGACAGCTGTAGAGGCATCTGGTCTCTGCTGAGTTAACACCGCTTCCAGTAGCAGCTTTGCTGCCTTAGAGTTCTTTGTTGGGAAACAATTTGTATCAATAAGTCCTGTCCCCCCCCCCCATAAACAATTCCTCTGCCTCCTTTCTGAGCACCGTACTGTATTAGTGTGAAGTGCATTCGCCAGGATAGCTTCAGTAATCTCTCCGGCAGAAGCATATTTGTGTGCCATTTTGGGAATTTCTCTGAGATAGGAATCTGGAAGATAGAATTAATTTCTAGGGGAAACTTCATAGCCTGTGCATGAGTGCTTTCTTTATCACCTGTCTCCATTTGGCATTCGGAGAAGGTAAATCAAAGTGCGCGATTTGTTATTCTGCTCCACTTGAGAGCTGAACTAAATAACACTTGGTCTGAAATTCTGATTGAAGTTGTAGGAGGATATACTGTATTTAATTTAATGCCCTTTAATAGCATCTTCTTGTTCAGCTCTGGTGCTGTCATTTTAAAGGTTGGATCCGAGTGGTTTTTCCCTGTAGGGAGTGGGAGGAGTAATGATTTCAGGGGAAAAAAGTCGTCTGGATTCCTCAAGCACTGTAGCCACAAAGTTGGCCCAGCGGCCGAGCGGCTGCACTGTGCCCTTGGGGTTCCCCTTCTTATCACCCCTCACAGCGTTCCAGTGTGGGTGTAAATATTGCATGTAGAGGCTGAGGACATTTTTTGTATCAGAAATAACGTCGGTCTACTGTTCTTTAAAAAAGTTTTTGAAAAACTGTAGCAGTGCTTCAATGCTCAGGCCCACATGTACTTTTTCTTAAAAATTCAATAATGTGGCTCCAAAGCCCTACATTAACTGTTGATTTAAGCTGTCTGTACACATCCTTCCAGCATTATGTGTCAGGCTCCTTGAGCTGTGGCACTCAGCAGTTGCTGAAGGGGTTCTGCAGGCTCTTCCTTAGTTACTGCCTCCCTAAAGGAGTTCTGGGGGTGAGAGATCCTGGAGGAGGCTGTGGGGACACATTCTGTTTGGTCTGATTTTCCACAATATTTAGGTGGATTGTGTTACTGCTTCCAGCACAAGGTTAGTAATTATGAAACAACTGTGAGAGGTGGTAGTCCTTGCTGCAAGCAGGCATCTGATTGTTTTGAAACTTTTCCACCTGTTCAAGGTTTTGAAAGGATGTTTGAAAAGTTACACACATAATTTGATTTTTTTTTAAACTGCATGTGTTAGCAAATGCTACAGTTACGGTAGGAGTTTGGGGTTTTTCAGTTGTGTGGATATTTAACCAAGAAAATTAAATAGACAGAAGTGTCATGCACATGATATGCCAGTATCGATTTGTAAAGCATATCATCATATCAGAGTGCTATTGGCTTACAGTGGAAGAGAAAAAGCCCTTTATTTTGGCATTTCTTTCTAGAGCGTGAGCTTAAACATAGCAGTGATAAATGATGATATGCATTGTCTAACACTTGCTTTTATATAAATAGCTCCAGAAGATTGCTTAAATGATAATCGAAAATATGAAATAGGGTGGCCTTCATATCACAAGGCCAAGGGTCTACAAATGGAAAAACTGAAATAATGAAATATTTCCAAGGCAACAGACTGTCAACAAGAACAGTAATGCATGGGCATATCATAGAGCTACCAGAGAGGATATTAGATCTTATAGCTCTAGAGCCAGGAGTTATAATGACCTTTATTAAATAGAGCCCTCCCACATTACAACAATCTTTCTGATTCCTGATTTATGGATTAGCAGTCATACATGTCTTCATAATTTGAAACATTCTCTCACCATTTGCAGCATTTTTTCTCCACCGGAATCATACATTATTTAGAGCTTACACGAGAGTATTGATCAACAAAAGTTATATTACATATTTTTGGTAACTAATGGGATTCCGAATAACAAGGTTTTGTCTGCAGCACTGTTTCTACATTCTTTCGACACAACTGCTTTTTTTTTTTTCTTACAAGTTAGATCCAGTTAACTTGTTCTGTACCAATATAGGGCTACTATACGTTATAAACATGTTACAGTAATTAGAGGGTTATAAAAACAGATCCATCCAGCGCTTGAAACCACAGGTATTTTAAAGAGAGTACCAGGATGTATTGTCAGCATCCATATCCTTTTATTAGTGTCTCCCTTGAATTTCAGAGTCTCACATGCTGGCAGTTTCAAATCACGTTCATTTGAAACTTGGCACACGAGTTGCCAGCCCAGATGGGAATTTTACTGTGAGAGAGATGTGAAACAGTTGTTGGAAAACTGACATTTGAGGCATTAGTTTCATCAGCATCCATGCTAAAAAGTACAATTAGTTTAAATAAACATTTGTTTCGTAAGACTATCTTTGTAATGATGTCTTCATTATTAGAAGGTATGCTCTAAGTCCAAATAACCGATACTGACCATGAGCATTAACTCTTACAATTTCATAAACATTTTAGGATCAATTCTGCTCATATTGTGGTCAGTAAGTTAAAGCCTTTTTGGAACCATAGTGAAATTTTTATTTAGTATCAATTAAGTAATTTTTTTCCTAAGTTTAAAGTTATGAGACATTTCATGACATCTCATCTCATGCAAGTAAACCTCACGTTCAGTCCATCAGTGGGTTTCATTTTGTATTATTGTGTTAACTCTTGCAGGTGTAAAAGCACCTCCTGTGAGATGAGATTTCAACAGTAGTCATGTTACTTTAAAACAAACTAAGTGAAATTGTTCTGTGGGGTTTCAGCCTGGAAACCTGGTTTTGCAATTTAGACTTAAGGTACATTGCCAATGTTTTGCATTTTCCCCCCAAACATTTGTTTTTTGTTTGTTGATCTACGCCTATTGTTTAGTGGTTTTGTTTTTGAAAAAGACTGACAAAGATTTATTCCCATAATAAGAAATGTTTTGAAATGTCATTTTTATTGTAATTGCATTTTTTTTCAGAAGAGACAGTTTGTTCCTGTATAATTTGTATAAGGCTATTGCACGTTATCTTTAACATACAAAGTCCAGTAGTACGAGTGAGGTGTGTAACTTCTTGTTTAATAGGATTTTGCATAATAAGGATAATTTCTAATAATGTTGCATTTTGCTGCATAAGAAGTTGTATCATAGTAAGAATAAAATGGTTGCTGCCGTGTCCTATATGACTAGAGCATTGTTCTGTGACTAGCTGGAGCAGTAGTTTTGCAAAACACAAAGTCCTAGGCAAATGAATAGGAGTGTTGTGCCATTGATTTGAACAGGGATCTGAGTAGTAAAAATACGATTAATTTTGTATGCTGTGATAGGCTACTGCATAGGACAAAGAAGATATGGCAGGATAGTATTTGTGTTTGTAATTTGGCAGAAGTGGACCCTGCCTTTGGAGAATATTGAGTTCAAGTTGTACCTTAATCTTTAGAAAAGTTCCAAATGAAATTATACCTATAATTAAAGTACACCATGGAGAATCACAAGCAAGGATAAAAGTCTTATTACCGTATAATTCAATAGATGTGAATTTGTTATCACTCAGATGACAATGACAAACTTTAATGTACTTTAATGGGAGGAGGATTGGATTTTGCGTCTGTGTGTTATTATAAAACATGAAAGTCTTGAGATTCTCAAGGAAAGGTGGAACAGTCCTCAAAGAGATTCCAATCTCAGCCTGCTGCAGCCCGATACTGAGAGTTATGTATCTGACGTGCAGGCAAGAGTCAGTCACATTAAAGAACAAGTGATATGTAAGCAAGAATTTGAAATGGATTAGTGAAAGCAGAGTTTTGAAGATTTGTTACAGGCGATTTTTCCAACATTTTTATGTGTTGCATTTTGGACTTTCACTCTTTAGCCGTATCTTGCCATTTGTCTGTTCCAAGGAACTTCTCACTGATGTCATTCAGTGTGTGAAGAAGACTTTAGTATTAATCTTTAGTATTTCTATTTTGTCATTTTTTATTTTTTTCATATATCTTAGTGTGCTTTGAGAAGGATTTCAGCATGGTTCAGCATGTTTTACTGATTAGATAGATGAAAAACATTTCTGAGAACTAGCAGAAGTGACAGAAGATATCAGTGTTAACACTAGAAATAAAATTCAAGCCCCCATTTTGAGTGCATATTCAAAGATTACACTGCCTTCGTTAGAGGGACTTACATTTCTTTTACAGGCAAAACCTCCACTGAAATAAAGTGCTCTCAGAGAATGGCTTGATTGCAACTTAAAATTAGCTGTTAGCTTGATATATAATAGAAGTTCAGCCCTTGTGTTAAATAATTTAAGTAGAAAAGTACTGTTCCATTACCTGCAGGCATCATACGTTTACATATGTATATAGTGAACTTACGGGATATGGTCTGAATAATATGTATGTATGTAATCTGCAATAATGTCCCTGGGGCTTGAATTTTCTGAGGAGCCTATTGGGTTTAGGCATCTAGCATATACTGCATTTAAGTGAAATATGGGCACCTAAATCCTATAAGCCCCTTTTTAAATACTTGCCTATGCTTTTTGTCTCTAAAAGGAATTTAGAACAAGCTTCATTACACAATACATTGTTTTAAACTGAATTTTATCGAGTAATGAATAGTCTTTGAACAATCATTTTGTATTATATCCTAATGGGATATCGTTTTGCTCAAATTTAAGCAAAGAACTGGTAGATTTCTTCTTTGACTGGGAGAGGGGTTCATTTTATCATGTGCATATTCATATTTATGTTTGGCTTATTCACAATGTTGGCTTGTATGAGTTATGTGGCTCAGAATTATCCTTTTGAGGCTGTAATTCATTTAGCAGAAGTGTAACATGGCAAATTTGAGAAGAATGCTTGTTAGAAAGCTGTCTTTTTCTAGAGATTATGGGACACTGAATATGTTAGCTTGTGGGGAAAAGAAATGCAAGTGGGCAGTCTTCACAGGTCAAGGTTGAGGTCAATATAGAACGAACGGAGTGACTGAATCCGTACAGTGCTGGCAGCTGGATTAAAAAGGAAAAAAAATCTTAAAAAAGAGAATAGCTGCTAGGGGCACTTATCCTTCAACCTTCACTGCAAAAAAGTATCTGTTTTATTTGTCTGAGTGTAGTCAGATTGGCATGTTTGCTTCACCTTTGCATAAATTACTCACAGTACATGGACAAGAGGTTTTAAAAAAAATATTTACACTGTAAAAAATACAAAACCCAAACTGTTTTCTCTTGCTAGGTAACAAATAGAAGATGAGCATAAAAGGAGAAACAAATGCATTAGGCTGCTTTATTTATTCATTCTTTCTGAGCTGCTACTCGGACTTGCAACAAAACTTGTATTTCCTGGGGAAAATCAAAAGTACAGTATTTTTTTTTTTCAGTGGCTAAGTGAGCCAGATAAACGGTACTCAAGTAGCAGTGTTTGAAGGATCCAAGTAGTTTACTAAAGTATCTTAATTAATTGGATGTTCACTTTAATAGTGAGTTTTCCTGCTTGTAGGCAATGCTCTGTAACAACAGCATATATTTGGTATATACATTACACATATGATTTGAGAAGGTCTGGTTTTACTGAAGATTTATTTTTACTAAACAACTGCTTTAAGTTAACAAACACAAAATAAACAAAGTGTCAAAAATACAGACTTTGCATAAGAGGAATGATAGAAAAGATACAACAGATTCCGGATCTATCAGACATATATGCTATTCCTTTAATCAGTTACTCTGCTCACTCTCAGATTTTGAAACCAAGAGGTGCCCTCATTCCTTTCATTTCTTTGTTAACAGAAACAAAAATGCTTTTCGACATAATTGTGGTTTGGAAACTGTTATTCTGTGCTTTCCCAGGACTGTTACTCAATTTTTGTTTTTGTATCACATCTTAAGATTAGAGTAGCAATTTGCAGGATGCAGCAAACACTGCAAATCTGTTCTTCACCCCAAAGTGATCTGGCATACTGAAGGAGCATCTTTAGGAACCTTCATTATTTATAGTCTTCCATCGTTTAGGAAACATTTTTGAATGATCTTCTACTTTATTTTTATTTTTAAAATAATATTTTGCTAAATGATTTTGCAATGTTATTTCAAAGTATTCAAATCCCCTTCACGACTTGTTTTTTTTTTTTTTTTTTTTTTTTTTCTTGTGGTAATTGCCATGTGTTACAGTGTCTGTTTGGTTCAAATAGGAAAAAAAGAACATGGCTGGGGAAAAGTGTCTTCTATCTGACAGAGAATGGCTGAGTAGCCCACCTGAAAAGCAAGATTAGAATCCTGTATATTTATTCTGCTTGTTGCTACTTTGAGGAAAACTTTAAAAATATTCCACTGACTTGTAAACATGTATTCTTTAAAGTGTAGGCATATATTGTATGTTAGATAGACACAGTATATGTATTTACTTGAAAGGAAATAATACTGGTTGATTGTTCTCAGCGTGCTATAAATGTCTCACTTTAGATAAAGTTGAATGTAAATACATGCACTGGAATGGCGATTTTTTTTGCTCTAATGCTGTGAGGGAAAAGTAGGCTCATCTTTTTTTTTTCACATTTTTATTGTTCTGTGTAAATGTAATTTGTTAATCCTGTGAAATTTGTCATAGATAAATTTGCTTGGATTATCTTGTCACCACCGTATCTGCATTCTTTTGTTCATTGCTTATTCATAATTTAACAGTCTGGCAGTGAGCCTTTTTGGGATGCTCACAAAAGATATATGACCTCTACCAGCTGCTACTATAACCTGCAGAATGCACAGCAAGACATTAGAAATGTGAGGATTCCTCTACTGATTAAAGTGCTCTTCATTTAAACAGTCTGTTCATAAGAATCTCAGGAATCTTTGTGGATAGCAGTTTTGATTTTTCATTTCTCACAAAATTAGTTCTAACATTTTTTTTCCCCCCGAGTGGGAAACTAACATTGAATCTTAAGATGGTGGTGCTTTGCTTTCAAATGGACTAATGGAAATTAAATCACTCATTATATATGCATATGTATACATAAGTGTGTGTGTGCATATAGGCATCTGCAAATATCTTTACCTGGCTCCCTATAAGCACCCACATGTGTATTTCCTGGAATTTTACAGTGGGAGAAATTGGTGCCTCTGTGTGTAATATTATAACTAACTTCTCTATTATAATATTTTTTCAATACATATATTATTATCCAGTACTAATTTAAAGAAGAGTTGTCTGATTTAACCCTGCTTTATTCCTAGAATCTTACAGATTGCATTGTGTAAATACTTGGTATTATACAGTACACGAAAGACATTAAATAGAATGTTACTTGAAGTGTAACAACATTTTAGATTTTCATTATTCTCCTGACTCAGTTTAGCATATAAATTTTTCCCCCTTTTTACTTTTTTTTTTTTTTTTCTTATCTGCAGATCAGCTTGTGAGTAATGGCTAGTTTTTACCTCCCCTTTGTGCTGGCACATGATTATAGTTCAAAATAATTCATTGCTAATCCATGCAGTATTGGTTCATCTCCATCACTCTGTTTTATGATTAGAGCCTCGGGCCTGTAAGAACATCCTTCTGCACAGTTTTCTGTCCTGATTTTCTTTGACTGCAACCCATATTTTAAACAGGTCTGTCATTACTGTTCGCCCAACAATCCTGCTACATTTTTCAAATATGTATCAATTACAATAAATTAATATTTTGATGGGGTTGTTTTTCAAAGGTTTATGAAAAATTCTTGTTTTTCACTGCACTAAGTTTCCAGCAGTGGTGTACATGGCTTGGTTCATATCAGTTGATGATGGAAATCTGACTTGAGGTTTTCATTTTTCCTTAGCAGCCTGAATTTCCTGTGTATTTATTTACATTAGGTGCCTTAAGAAGTCCAGGACCTTAAAAAAGAAACACCGTGTCTTTCTGAAACAAACTATGGGAGAAGAGTGATTATAGCCTTGTCATTTTTAAAATATTTCAGACAGTACTGTTGTAAAATAAAGCTGAAGAAAAATTTTTTAAAATATATAGGGCCTGATCCTACTGTGAATACTCTTGTTGAAGTCAGTCATTGGGTTGGATATGAACTGTCATGGCATTAGAGCTGGCTTACATGACATAATGATACTGTACCTTGATCGTATTTGAATTTAATATTTCCAGATTATGAAGCAAATTCAACTTTTATTTCACATCAAATAATGCTAGTTCTTTCAGAAGGTCATCCAAAATATTTTTCAAGACTTTGTTTCAGCATTGAGTAGTCCTGTGTTCTTTTTAATAATTACTTTCATCTCATTGTAGCTGTGTGTTTGAAAGTGTAGGTCAATAAGGATGATCGCATTCAGAATTTCATGATCTGTGTAGTGGAACAAATTGAAAGCAAAGCCTGTATCAATCACTGTGAAGGGAGGGTTAATTGTTACTGCTTCTCAAGCCTCTGGACAGATAAACCAGTAATGAAATACTTATTGCTCTGATATGTGAATGGTTAAGGATGAAACAATAGAAACAGGAGCAGTCTACAAAGATAAACCAAGAAGAAAAAAAGAAAAAAAAAGAGCAAAGAGAAAAGAGTAATCTGGACTAAAGTAAGATGCTGTATATACTGTGTATTAACAGTTTTAAAGTAATTTATTTCATTTAGTGCAGCCTTTTGGTAATGATGTAAGAGAACAGAAAGTATTTGGTTTCTAACGTGAATACAAAATATGACTATGAAAGCTTTTATTATGCAAACGATTTGAAATGGCTTACAATATGTCTGGATCTTAGGTAAAAGTAACATTTCTAGCATTAAGTGTTTTTTTTCTTTTTTTTTGTTTTTCTTTTGCGGTATCATTAAGTACTTCTTGTTGTTTCTTTTTCTTTAAAAGCACAGCTGTATTTACTAAACCAAGTATGTTTTATTTCCTCCTGAAGTCATTTAAAAGTGTTTTGTCTACAGCCAACCAGGACACTAAAGGAGTGTTTAAAGATAGAAGCAGCAAAATAAAAACAAGTGCAAAAACAAATTATCATATTACAGTAAACATCTAACTACTTCTAGAATGCGAACTTAACATTTTAAACATCTGTTAGTTACTTATATGTTGAAATATATGCAAAAATAGTTAGTCAAATTGAAGTCTTAGGCCCATGACAATCATCTCAACACAGTGGGTAGTTCTGAAAATTAATGAGAATGATAATACTGTAAAGACTGTTCCAGAGTTTGCCCAAATTCATTATCTAAGACTCTTGTTAAGAACATCTCAAAGAATTTTAACCAGGAAAATATATTAATGCTTCAAAAGCATTTTTCAAAACGGTGATTTATAAAAGTATAATGGAATTATATATGCAAGAACTGTAGTTAGAAAGACAAATAATACAGGAGCAGCACATTATAAGGGAGTATTTTCCAATAGCTGAGGTACTTGCCTTTGATTTTGTCCATAGATGTCAAGCTTTCTTTATTGATTTATATTTTGGAATGGAGAAAATGAAAAAAGTGAAGGCAACTTAACAAAATATATATCTGTGACTCCTTGTTAGTTACTTAATGAGGCCCAGAACTGCTAAAAAGCTCAGTAAAGTAATTAATAATTTTTGAACTGGTGTAAACGTCTTTTAGACAATCGAAAAGCACTTTTAGGAGGAAGGGTGATGAGACACATCTTTAGATTTCTCTTCAGAATGTTAAGAATTTCCTGTTGCCTGTTTCCTTATGGGATTGACGCAGCTGTGTATCATATGGAATGAAAGAGGAACTGAGTGCCTGACTTTGTTTTATGCAAGTTCTTTATTTAAGAAGATGTATGTGTTGATTTTGCCTGTTTCTTTTTTAGACTTCCCTCGTATGAATGCTGTACACAGAATTATCCAAGTGGGAGCTAATTATAATTAATTTATCTATTTTCCAAGGGATTATTAATAACTGAAGTACATTAGTTAAGAATGCTTCTCTTTCTTTTTCTCTCTTTCTCTCTCTCTCATTTCTTTCTTTTCTCTTTCTCTCTCTCTTTCTCTCTTTCTCTCTTTCTTTCTTCCTCTTTCTTTTCTTTCCTTCTCTCTTTCTCTCTCTTCCTTTCTTCCTTTCTTCCTTCAATTGAAAAGAGAGCAGAGTGCTTAGAAGATTACTATATCATTTCCATTTGTATTTTCAGAAGTTATTGATATATATAGGAGTGTGTATGAGTATATGAGTATGCATGTGTAGTGACTGGAAAACTGATCAGAGAATAGAGTTTTTTACTCATTTTACCTGTTTTGCATTGCTGTAGGGCATTTACGCAACCGTTTTCAGGGAACATGTGCATGCAAAATAGAGAAAAATGAGAGGATCCAAAAACAGTTTCAAATATTGCTATTGATCTAGGCTGTCCCACTTCACAGACACATTCTCTGAGAAGATTTCATGGTGGAAAAAGAATCTGTGATGATAAACTGCATTAATTACATTTTTCAGTAATTCTCATTAATGGTGAGAGGAAGTATAGCAGAAGGTGGTTATCGTGGTTAACAGATCTTGAGATGGTTGGGGGAAAGGAGCTACAGAGGCATGGCAGCACAGCCACCCTTCTAATTGTGGCACAGATCCTGCTAAGTCAGGAGCTGTGTGTTTCAAATCTGTATGATATTCTGTTTCAGATAGAATTTGTACCACTTCAGTCAATATTAATTTCCACTTAGAAGGCGATATGAGGCAAATTTTTTTGCTGTTAAAAAAAAGTCCTATAAAATGCAATATAAGAATAATAAATAAAAAAAAAAAAGGTGGAGTGCGTTGAGTAATGTGCAGTAGTGGTAAGAGCATGTTAAAAGGCAGAGCAGAGGTGTGTGCAGCTAAGTGGGGTGATTGCAGTGTTGCTTCTCAGGGTGTTTCCTCCTACAGGATACTGACTTCCAAATCACAGTACAAAATTGCACTTCTGGTCTTAAGCTTTGATCCTCTCAACCTGCCAATCTGCTTTAAAGCATTTGACCATTTCCCTGTTCTTGCTGTTCTGTGACTTTTTGGCTAATGTCATCTTTCTGCTGCCTTTGAACACTTTGATCACTTTAGCGTATTCTACAGAGGATCTTTCGTGGGAGTTCTACAATATGTTGTCTCTCAGCCACCCCCATTTTTTCCCTCATTCTACTCTTAATCTTTGCATAATTTCATGTGGTAGCACAATTAAAGTATGATCTCTTTACAGATGATTCACATGGCATTTCTATCTCAGCGGAAATTCTGTCTGACTTCTCTCTTCTTCTTCTTTATTTCCTAGTTTAGACTCATATAGACAAAATGCATCTAGAGTTCTTTCCAAACATTTCATCAACTTTTTGGGATAACATTTTCTCTTGGGACAGGCCTGTAGTTTGACAGTCTCACGGGTACACACCTCTTCATAGCTTAGCAACAATTAAAAAGGTAAATGAAATATTTGAAATTAGTGGGAAAGAAACAAACAAAAAAAAACACACTGAAAACATAAACACTGACATAATTATGTCAGTCTATGAATCATGCCAGTCTATGAATCTAAAATCTGCTGATCAAGCAATTTTTCAAAGATTTGTAATATCAGTTCACATATAATCAATTTCTGCCAGTTTTAGAGACATAAGCAATCAGTTATTTTCCTAACTATGCAAGCTTGCATACTAGCAGTGTGACGAATAAATCTGTAGTGGTGGAATGTGAGTCACTGAATAAACTCTTACAAGTGGAAGAAAATTCATGGAGATGGGCAAAGGTGATGTGCCTATGAAACTGGGGGAATAACGAAATCAAAATCCTGTGCAGCTTCAAACATCTTTCAGAATCTTCTTGATATTAAATATTATCCCTCCGTATGTGACATATATAAAAGAACCTCAACATAGAGTGTTGGACTCTGGCTCTGACTCTGGACAGAGACAGGTCAGTATGTGTGTAAATTAACTCTACAAGCAAGTGTTCGAATTCAGATTCTACTGTTGTATAAGCTTGTGTCTACCAGAAAGGCTTAAGATTTACTGAGATAGCAGGGGTCGTAAACCTGGCTCCTTGCAAGTTCTTCTGGCTTGAAATAATTACTCTCATGTTGATTTGTTTAAGGAAGAGGAGAGAAAAATGATTGTAGAATGCTGTTCATCAGAATGCATCCATACCTGACTGTAAAATGAAGATCTGATAAGCAGGTCTTGAATCAGGAGGAGAGATTTTGGAGGGTTCCAAGAGGGAAAATCAGAATTTGGTTGGATATTTCCTAGGATATCAATAGAGAAAACTGCTGGTGTTCTAGCAGGAGATTCCAATCACTATTTAGATTTCTGAATGAGCTAGGTAAAACTCTAAATCCTGGAAGAATATTTGGGAAGGAGTGTAAGAAGAAGCTTGATTTAATCTACAGCATATTTGAAAGAAGAGAAAGAAGGCTGATTTACTTCCAGATTTGAATGTATATCAGTCTTAAACAGGGTCTAAAGTTACTTTGTGATATCACAAGATTCTTAGGCTCTGGCTTCTGTCCAATCCCAGAGTCACAGAATGGTTGAAGTTGACTGGAGCTCTTGAGAGTATCTGGTCCCACTCCTTCTCAGGCTGACTCAGCCAGAGCAGGTTCTGCAGGACTACGACTGGCCAGATTTTGAATATCTTCAAGGAGAAGGATTCTACATTCTTCTTGACCAACTTGTAGTGTTTGACCACTTCAAGGCAAAAAAGGTTTTCCCAATGTTTAAATGGAGTTTCTTGTCTTTGCACATGGTCAATCTTCATCTGTGATTAAGTTTATTGTCTGCGATACTGAATATCATGATTCAGGTATTGCATTTTGAGTACAAGTGATAAAAATTCACCTGCAGTAAAAAGTGAAAATGTGCATCTTGGGCAAAAAGATTGAATCCTATTCTTTTAAATTGCTGGGGATCATCGTGCATACTAAGACTATGGCTATAGCACAGTCCACACAGTAATGAGCGTATTCTGGAAAGGAGAAATCCCACGAAGTTACTAATCAACGGTATTGTTTTATACCCAATCTTAACCAAAACTGTCCTGGGAACTGCAGAATTCTGTTACGCCTCTTACACTTAACATTGTAGATAGATTTAATAAGAAATGGAAGTGTGTTGCAGGCATTCATAGGTTCAGGCTGAAATAAGTGTGTACATTTTAAAAAAATGTTCATAAGCTATTCCCCGAGCACAGTAGATCTCCTGGCATTTGAGAAACATTTTTATAGTTAGTACATATGTATCTCTAGGCATTCTGGAAGAAACCAAGGAAGTCAGTTCTGTATTGCAGCTGATAGGTAATTTGATGTGAATTAGAATTTTTTCAGAGGTGCATTGTATCTTGATAAAGGAGAAGCTGGAAATGGACAGTTAAAAAAATAAATGTTTTACTTCCATGAGAAATACATGTAAGAGAAAACTGCAAATAACTTCAAAAATCTCATGAAAGTTCCAGTTAGTGATGTTTGAGTTAGCTGCGTTTGATGTGTCTCGCAGAGATATACCTCAAGATGCTTGAAAAATGGAAAAAATATGGATTAAATATTAAAATTTCCCTTCATGGTGCAAGAGTGTTTTACATCACATTGGGAGTATAGAAATACACTAAATGAAGTGGAGTGGATGAATAATTTTTAAGAACTACTTCAGAACATTTAAAAAGAGCTCCAGTGAACATACAGTAGTTCAAAGCCTGATTTTTCAACCAGTGTTACAGTTGATGTTGATTCCTTTTATTGACGTGGACTCAGAGTTATTACAAAGGAATAAATCCTTGTTCTCTGGGAGAAGCAAATTCCTGAGAAAATGCTTGCTGCTCAGATGGACAACATAGAATCTCAGGCATGTGTAAGGGGGCATTTTGCTCTTAAAATGGAAAAAAGATTTTGCTAGCTGCAGAGTTGAAGGACTATTACTCATGTAATAAGGTTGTGTTTTGGTCTGCAGTCACGAATTTGCTGTTCACCATGAAACATGTCATAATGCCTGCTTGCATGTCCTGTGGTTGTTTCTTTCACTAGATTTGAAGCAACGCACTGTTGTGTGTAAGGGCTGAAAAGAAAATTATTGGGGCAAGCTGACTTTTATGAATAAGGAAATGCTTTCATGAAGGAGAGGAAATGTTTACTAAGTAACATAGTAAGTAAAAAATAAACATAACTTTATTTGGGAAGAAGAGGATCCCAAAAGGAATTCTTGAATGGAAGAGTTTCATTCAGCTAAGTATAACAGGGTATTATGAGTTTTCTAGTGTTGTTGAACCTTTTCTAAAAGCACCAGATCACAGGTACTGCAAATCTATTACTCTAACCTGAAGGCTGCATTGAGAGTGAAAAGGGAAGGTCCTTCAGTTCGCAGAAGAGAAGAAAACGTGTTTATCAGTGGGGTGGTATTTTGTCTGAAAAGACTTTTAGCCTCCAGTTGGAATTATTCAGGTCTGCGTATCATGTAGACAATTTTCAGTTCTTCTCATGATCCCATGAGCAAAATACGCCCATTATGTTAGGATGGCTATGTGCATCTCTCATTATGTGGCAAGACAGAACCAGATAAATAGTCCAGTGTGGTGGTCTACCTATTACTGTTTTTGCTCTTAAGGAACCTGAGACAAGGGCAAGGCTATATGCCTGTTTAATGATTTGATGAACTTGATTGCTGTTCAGATATGGCTACTCTAAGCTTTCTTGTTTATGAAGGTAAAGGCAGGAGATAGGACAAAATTTAATACATTTTATCATAAAAGTTTCATTTGTAAAGAAATGGAAACAAGTATATTTAAAGTTTTGCATGTTTCTTCATCAAAGCAGTTGGATGGAATAAGGTGCTGGTGACTGATTCGAGGTTACTCTAGGAAGCAGTAACAACAGAATGGAAGTGTAAGACCAGGTCCTGAATGCTCAGTAGCATCTAGTAGTTGGTGGCTTATAGACAACATTTTTCACTTTATAAGGTAAAATATACTGTAATCAAAATCTGTAATAAGTACCTTTAAAAGGAAAGAAAGTTGGTATCTTTCATGTTTTTTATGAGTTCAAGCTTTTAATTGCTTTTAATTTGGCAGAAAAATCCTGAACTCTCTTACAGGTCTGCATTATCAATCCAACTCCCTGTTTGTAAGTGGAAGTACGCAATGTAGTGCAATGTGCAATATTGTAGTATTTTTATTTCATTTGCAAAATTTTAAAAATGGTTTCATAACAGGCTGAATTTAAATGATTATGCAGTCCCATGCATTTAAATACCTGATCTGAACAGATATTTCCATTCTTTCATTCTTTCTTTCATTTTTTTTTTCATTCCCTTAGTCAAATATTAGTGGTACTGAAGTCAATATTTCCCTTGACTTCAACATGATCTGTATGATAACTGTTGAGTCACAGCCTGGACCACTGATTGAGTACCTGGAGAAAGGACCCGGTCAGCTCTGGGAACACAGGTGAACAAAGGAGTTGACTTAGTTTAATGATTTTTTTTTTTTTATATGCTGTGAGTTGTTGATCTCTGCACTTCCTATTAGAAACTATGAGGTGGTAGCTGCAGAAATTGGCACAGGGCCTATTAAACCGGGACCTTCTTTAACAGTATAATAAATATTTTTTTAAAAAAATTTGATATATATTCAGAAAATACTGAAAATCTTTTATAATGTTTAAAATGTGGAAGCTATCAAAATGTAGAAAACTTATTCTGCAGGAAACAGTATATTCATTATTCAAGTGGAACTGCATAAACTACTTCATTGCACACTAATCAGATATTGTAAAAGTGCCTTGTAACAATACCTGAGATGCACCTCTCTTAATGAGATTATTTTAACATCAGATATTGACAGATATGCTTGTAATAGTGTTTGAGATTATGTCAAACTTGAAATTTATCGTCTCTGGAGAGCTCTTAAAAACTTTTTTTTTAATTAACAAACTTTATTAGCATAAAGTGATGGACTCTGGGAGATGAAATTTGGCTGTTTCATTAAGAGAAAAATCTCAACTTTGCTTAGGGCCTGCAGCTATAAACCCGCAGAACTTTAAATTCTTTATATTGAGTTTTTACTTCTGTGGTATGATTCAATCGAAGAAGGAATTGTTGCTGTACGTTTCTCTATACTGGATTTTCAAAGTAACTTTTTAGTGTCATCACCAACTTCTTTGATCATTACTTCAAGGCTATTTTTCTTTTCTGATACTTGCAAGGTATTAATTACTTTTATTTATTTGTATTGTTATTGAGATATATATCTTTTCTGTGTAGAGATAGCAAAACACTTATTGCTCAAGTAAATGTAATGCTGAGCGGACGTACAGTTAACTTTTGCTAAACTAATATTGTGTGTATAGAACCAATCCAGAAAAGTAGTAAGGAACTTTCTGAAATAGTTGAAAATATAAATTTATCACTCTTGATAAAAGTGAATCTAAAAGAAAGAGTTCACTGGTTGCCTCTTTATAGGGTAGAATGGTTGAATTTGGCAAGCAGATGAGATTCTATGTTTAAGAAAGCATGTCCATAATATTCATAAACAAATCCTGTAAGTTGTCTTTTGCTTAGTAGAAAGGTTCTCATTTCTCAAAAAATTTGCCACTCAGATATGTTTTCACACATCCAGATTTCATAGTTAAGACTAAATAAGTTATGGTGTGTAAATAAGTATGTATCTTATATATACTAAAGATCCATGTATCAATAATTGTGTTACTTGTGTAAGAGATACAGCTATTAATAATAGCAAAGAAAAGTAGCAGTAAGTTCTTCACAAATAATTCCCTTTCCAGGGAGCACAAAACTTCTCTGAGAGTGTGACTCTGTGAGCAAGGAAGAGATGCTGAGTGGAATGTACTGTGATGGAGCCATCAGCATTTACACTTTTTTTTTTTTTTTTTAATGGAAGGGTTCTCGTTTCTGTTGCGGTAATGACTTTACTACTGTATGCTGTAAAAGAATTTGGCAGATATGTATTATATTGATAAGTTAATGTAAATCCAGCCCCAAATGATTTTTTGAGAGCTTTGCTGTGCAGCAGAAGTACACTAAAGCTTCTAAAAGCTTTTAGTGGAAAATTCTAGCCTAAACGTTAGAGGAAGAAACTTCAGGTTGTCTGTTGATGGGCAACATTCTCTCATGTAGTAATAAATAGATTGCTGCAGTTAAGTCAGTTAATTTATCTGAACTGAATTGAACTGATTAAAAGGATGGAAATAATTAAATAGATAAAAAAAAAAAAAAGGTTAATATTATAACTATTATCCTGGAAATTGAAATTAATTCCTGGAATATTTTCATTACTTCTCAGTAATAGTATCTAAAAATCTAGTGGCAGTACTAATGTAAATGAGGTCAAATATTCATAGTGTCAGAGGAGTTTGTATATATTCAAATAAATAATTGGAGTAGCATTAGGGAAGGCCAACTTCCCAAAATACTGGGAATTCTTACAAACCAAAGAGTTTGATGGAGAATTTGTGCAACTCTTAACTAATCTTGCACAGTGGTCAAAATCCAAGCCTATCCGGAGTGATTTGATTTGATCCATTGATAATAAAATATTTAAGAGAGCAGCAGTAGTAGCATTCCTTCACTTAAAGTGGACTCAGTGTTAACAAAAATGTCAAAATGATTGAAATTTGTGTTTCCCAGGCTTTTGTATCCCACTGGCAGGATAGGAGTGGATTAATCATGAGCTCTGTTCTCTCTGATAGAAAGTACTCAGAAAAAGTAGTTGTAAACCATGTATCGTTTTTTGCCATTAGTTGCATCCAAACAATTGCACTGGTGTTAATGAACTTGCAGAGTGTGATTGAAAATAGAAATCGGCCCTCTGCCATTGAAACTTAATACATATTCTAAAAATGTTTTCTAGGAAAAATAAATTAGTTCTACCAATAATTTAAGGAGAAGGTATGAGATGCTTAGCATTAGGTTACAGTCTTGATAGGGTGAACACTTTGCCTCAAAGTTTGATTGTTTGATTAATACAATGGTGTTAATTTTCAGTTTATCAGTGAGAAGCCCCCAAGAAGTGAAATTGGGAAAAAAAGAAAAAAAAAAGAAAAAAAAAAGAAAAAGATTAATTGCTGCTTATAATTAAACACATTGAATTAAAAAAAAAAATAGTATTGATATTTATTTTATTTTAATGCTGGACTACTGGGAGACAAGATTAATTGAAAGAACAAAGAGAAGCAAGTCCTGAAGGCTGGATAATGTATTGCTTTCAATTTCACTTGCTTGTATAAACAAGGCAAATGCTGAAGTTGCTCAAGAAATTGAAGTTGGGTCTGCAGATATGTTTAAGTGAAAATTTTTAATTCTAGTAAGTGATATTAAAATTACTAAGTTAAGACTTACAGTGCTTTAAAGCAAACAAATATATTGAACAATATTTAAAGTTGCAGCCAAAGTCATTCAGAACCTGAAGTTTCATTTTCAGATATGATTTATATACACAAACTTTAATCTCAGTGAAAAACACAAAGATGTGTAAGTACTTAAGGTTTGTTTTGAAAAATGGGACTTAGGTTTTCAAATCAATATGTTTTTTTAATTTGTCGTCCATTAGCAATAAAATGTCACTTACTTTGTGTTTTTCTTCAAGGAAAATGTTGGTAACACAGGAGGACCTCATGCAATTTTCATAAGAAGTTGACTTGAATTCTTTCTTCTGCCAGAGTGGGATACTTTTGAAAGAACCAGTCAATTCTTTATAGATTAGAAGACTCCTATTCAAGTAAATAGCAAAGGATACCAGTATGTTGCATCTTTACATTTAGAACCTAATAAAACTATGTGCAATGTTCAGGTACTATCCGTTCAATTTTAAGAGTGGTTCTGTGCTATGATGTGTTTTTAGGTTTAACAATGTTCAGCATGCACTAGTTCTCACTGAGTGTGCTGATGCTACAAAAACAGTCATATTTCTGTTCCTTTTGTAGAAGGTAGCCTTTTAAAGGTGATGTAGTCTTTTAAATTAATACTGAAGTACAGGCATTCTTCTTAATTAAAGATTTTCACTATCAATTGCACATTAAATGAACATGTGCCACTCGTGGCACCATATAGTGTGCCAGGACATGAAGTTATCCTGTGAGTAGAGCATTCATTTAATATTTATTTAAATTTGAAATAAGTGAAACTATACAAACTGTGGAATGAATACATAGCTCAGTGAGTTTTACATAATGTAGAAAAAAAAGGCCAAGGGTATAACACTGTGTTAAATATTTTCTTCAATTTAAGGAATTTTTACACCTCTAATTATCTTGTAAAGGAGATCTCTTTTATCTTCTTTATCTTAGTTTAGAGACAAACAGGCAGAGATGTCTTAGAATATTTACATTGCCATCTAGCCTTTTCTTTTTATTACTTTAGGAACATTGTGCAAGTTTAGTTTTGCTGGCTGTGTGGCTAGGGAAGTTATAAATGCCTCCCCAGAAAGCTGGCTGTCCTCTGAGCCAATTGAGACATTCTGTTCTGCCAGTTCCTAGGGCCAGGGAACCACTGCTGGCAAGTGCACCTGGCATTTCTCATGGATGTTCCCTACTGCGTTCAGGCCATGCCATGTTCACTCTACATACTTGAGATTAATGTGTAGCAAACAAGAGAGAAAAAGAATTTCTGCCAAGCAGTACAGTATCAAAAGATCTGTGTGAAAGCTACATTAAAGATTACTGAAGAGATGACTTTTCTTCCACCATGATAAAAGTACGATAATAATAATAATTGAATTTGACTTTGTAATGTACCTTGGGGCATGACCAGTTCAGGCCACCTTCAGAGCTCACAGAAATCAATCAGTGGAAAGACTCCCAGGGACTTCAGGTGATTTTAGATCACACTCGTAGTCTAACTTTCTTAAAAACTCTCCTTCAGCAGTAGCTTTAATGTGTTTAATAGCATTAATTAGGCTCGAGGAGTGAGAAAATCAATAAATTTTATTTTGATCCTTGATAAATTATCAAGGATCAGAATTCCTAAAGTTTAGAAAAGTACCTTTAGTACTTCTCATATTATGGACGTAGGAAAATTGTTAAAAAAAAAAAAAAAAAAAAAAAAAAAGTGGACTATTACATGGGCTAGCAGGTAAACTTGAGGGAATTTCTAAAAAAACCAATCTATCTAAGGCTTCATGTTGTACAATTCATTCAGGTATAAAATTATTTTCAAAAGATTTTGAAAAAAATAGCTTCCACTGACTAAAACATTTTCATACTTTTAAAGTTTTACTTTTCATTATAAAAAAAGAAAATCACAGAATCACAGAAACACCAAGGTTGGAAAAGACCTACAAGGCCATCCAGTCCAAGCGTCTACCTATTACCAACAGTTCTCACTAAACCGTATCCCTTAACAAACATCCCTTGAACACCTCCAGGGTCGATGACTCCAACACCTCCCTGAGCAACACATTCCAGTGCCTGCCCACTCTTTCAGAGAAGTAGTATTTCCTAACGTCCAGCCTAAATCTCCCCTGGCGCTGCTTGAAGCCATTCCCTTTAGTCCCATTGGATTATTCAAATCCTGAAGTATCAAGCTGATCATAAGTTATTCACATTTGAACTGTCCAGTAGTGCCATCACTGATATGCGTGAATTTCTCAAAGAGTGTCCAGCCAACTTCACATGTTTAACTAAATCCTTCAGTGCTGTGTCTGGGGCTCTAAGGCCTCTGTCAATAGGTTTTCCCCTCTTTCTGCAGAGCGCAAAGGCATGTATTACCATGAGCGCTGTGCATACAACTAGGAAAAATTTTCATTATGAATCTCCTAACTGAGGTTACATGAGGCTTTATTGCTCTGTCATTACCCTCTTTGTCCCTTCATCGTTTCTTTTGATTTGCATGGAAGATATAAGAATTCCCATACACCTTTTTATTAATCAGGGTCACTTTTCTATTTTATTCTCCTTGATGTGAAAGCTTGTGGTTATATTTGACTTGATTTCAGTAGATAGAGCCAGATGATTAATTAGTGTTAAGTACTGTGGCACCATAGGATCCAATGAAGTGCTGTCATTTTGCACAAGCAATGTATGTACCGATGCAATGAAAAATCATTCCCTTGTTTTCCTACTTATTCTGTTATTTCCCTCTCCATTTTAAAACATCATTCACTGTAAGTTTTTATGAATTAAATGTGGAAACTTTACTCAATGTAGGTAGTTGAGTCAAAATTTTATGTACTATCTTAATGCTAGTCACCAAACTGAGTCTGTGCTGGTAGGATGCTCAGATCCTCTTAGAAGACTGTCATTTTTATTTAGGATGTCTGATATTTTTTCATCACTTGGGAATTACCATAGGTGAAATCATATAGTGAGACTGTAATTTAGTTTCAATGAAAGCTAGGTCATACTGACAATTCTATAATTCCAATCTGTATGTAGATTCTAGAAGACTGACATGTGTGCAAGTGTAATTGTGAGCCTTAGAAAACATTGGATTTCTATTGCTGTCATCTGATAAATATTTGGGATGTAGTAAGGTGTACATGGAGTAAATTGTACCAATGCACAGTATGTCTTGAGCCCATTGTTTCCATTTCTTTTCTTTGTTATCCTTTGTAAACGATTGTGATGCACTTTAGAAAGCCAGTTTTCAACTTCTATAGCCTTTGGCTAACAGCAGAATTCTCACAAAAATCTCATTAAGTTAGGAGTATTGGCCAAAAGAACAGCAACAAATCCTGAATAAGAATGTTTCATTGTTAACACTAGTTATTAAAAATGTTGTTATTTGATAGTAAAGTAAAAATGGTTATTTCCAAAAGGCTCTATGGTGTTGAGATGTATTTTTGAGCTCTTTGGATTGCAATTTGCAGAAATTTTGGTGAAGAAAATCCACCAACTCTCTTCTCTCAATATGTAAACTATATATATAGATATTAGATTCACTCATGTTAATCAGAGCATCTTAATCAGTACTTTTTATTTCTTTGCTTTTGAAGAGTGAGATAGCTTTGCTGAAACTTTGAGAAAGACTGTTGTGTTCTTCAAGGTGAGATAAGGTGGATCATAAATATATTTTCTTTCTTTCTTAAGAAAAATTCCAGCACTTCTTAGTGGGATGAGGAGTACGGGGGAATGTATGCCGTGCTTTCAAAGTGTCAGTGATGCCTCTGTGTTTTGCAAGATGACTTGCAAGCTGGCCTAGGGTAGCTATCAGTAGACACAGAAAGATGTAGCTGGTAAACAGACTGTTTTCTCTTTTTTATGATGAAGCAAAGTTAAAATATATATATATATATGTACACAAAATGAGTTTGAAACTGAGAATCACTTAGAGAATGGACTGCAAGTGCTTTAATTAAAAGAGAAGCATGATCTGTTTTGTAAAAATATATGAAAACGAGGAGACATAAAGGCGAATGTTAAATTGCAAAGTACATACGCGTAACATATTTATGAGCATTTTTGGAAGATATGTGGAAAAATGTAAAAGTTAACGAAAATGTGTGGTCAAATAGAAGTGCTGAAATGTGAAAGCTACATTTATTCAAAAACAACAAATGTTACATTTAGATGACGAGTAAAAACCATGTTAGTTATAGAATTAACAAGGTTGTCTTCATCATAGTTGGATTTTGGGGAGGAAATGAGATATAACTTTTGCTTCCTTTTGTCTTCTCACATAAGCCGCTGCCCAGAGGCTATGCCCTAGGCACACCGTAGCCTAGAGCTTGATTAGCCTTTGGGTACTACTGGATTGTAAATGATAGCTAAAATATTAATCCAAAAAGAAAACAAACAGATGAATGACTTGGTATAAATTCAGGGCTAATTCATATAGAATGAGTTTTTTCAATTTAGAGCTACAAGGAGAGTTGACTGGTTTGGCAGAAATTTTGCTAGGAAGTGGTTTTGGTTTACAGCTCTGGTAGTTGCAAGGAATTGGAACCGGGCGTTCCTTGAAATGCAAATTTTTTTGCCAGGGGGTTTTGAACTAGGCCAGGCGGCTTAGGTAGTCATTGGCATTTCCCACCCTTTTTGTGGAATTCTGTAATTAAGGGCCCATCAGTCTGGAGTGCTGATCCGGGAAACAGAAAGCTCTTTCTTAAGTGGAAATATGCTTTCTCTGACTCAGATCTACCCTCTGCATCTCATTCCGAGTTGTCTGGAGTGTCAAGTTTAGTTAATTGTATATTCCTGGTGAGTAAAAAAAAACTGGAAAAACTCTTCTTTTTGGTTTACTTTTTTGTATTTTCTGAAGCTTGTTTTTTTTTTTTTTTCCTTCTTCTTGGACTCCAAGAAAGCCCTTGCAAAAACTGAATCAGTAACTTGAAAAATGTGAGTTATTATTGACTGGCAGGATTGATTTCAGCATAAACAATTGGATTGGTCTGAAGGGAAGATCTGACTCACAGAAATGAAATTTCTTTTTTTTTTTCTTTTTCCTGTGTATGTATTTGATTGAGCTTTACCTCACTTAAAATAATGAAGAACTGCATGTTAAATTTTCTACAATGTCATGAATTATAATACTGAATCCAGTGCCATTAAATTGTAGGTTTTTTTGTTTCTTGTCAGCTACAACAATTTCAGCAGAGCACAGTCCGTGTGAAAGTAAAAATAAAATTCAGGGAGTAGCATCAAGGACTTCTGAGCTCAGGAAACTGAGTTTGGCAGTGCTAATTTGTATTAAAGTTGTTGTTGCATGACAGCAGGAAAAAGATTTAATGCTTGCCACCTGAATCAAGCCATGGAACATTGGTTTCTATAACTGCCATGAATTTGAATCAAGGCCAATATCTCTAAATTTGAAATAAACTGATACTCTGTCTTGAAAGAAGATACAGACCACTTATGTTACTGAAGGTATTTAGATAATGTATTTCAATTTAATTTTTAGCAGTATATATCTTTCAAAGTTTTAGGTGCCTTAGCACTAGCCTTTTTTGCCTCGTCTGTATTCCAGCAAATGTGCAGCCTTTCAGTCTTTTATTTATCAATGCCTAGTCTCAAGCTGGTACTGATTTGCACAAGACCACAAATCCTGATTTTACTGCTATCACTGCATAGCCACTTCCCTTAATCTGAAACTTGTTTTTCTCTTTTATAAAACTGCATTAACAGGGGAAATCAGATTTCAAGCCAAGTGATCACACTCTGAAGTTTTAAAGGCATCAAATACAAAGCTTTGTACCCTGAGCCTAATGTAACAATGTTGCCTTTACAATGCCATCGTGTGTTGCCACCTTTCTTTCTGAAGGATCCCCAGATTCTTTACAACCAAGGAAGACCAAGTGTAGGATTTCTTGGCTTCTTTTTAGAAACTGGTGTGAGTTAGAAAACTGGCTTTGAATCTCCGTGTAACCATTGCACATTTAACCACTTAAATTATTTAGCACTGAACAATTTGAATATTTACACAGTATCTGTAAACAGAACTTAAATGAAACAGACCCTTTAATTGCTAAATGTAAATTAAATTTTGAATATTCTTCCGTGGCTGAATGCATATGGTGGTTTGAAGTTTCAGGATTGGAGGTCTGAAGACTGAACCCAGCTGCTTTATTCCTGCCTGTACTCTGTTACCAGCAGTTTCTGTTTTTCATTGGGTACAGAAGGTCCAGATAATTGATACATTACATTGGAATAACTTAATCCACCATTGTAATTCAGCAGTCTAGGTTGCAATCTAGCAGCTGTTTCATAGCACGTAAGAGCAATGCACAAAGATTTTGTAATGGAAGGGAAAAAGGTATGGGATGTATCTGAAAGTGCATGGGAAACTTGGAGAGGTAGAAGGCAGCTATTCCGCTAAAATTATTTGATGTCTTTGTTGTCATATAACATACTTTCTTGGGTTGCCTTTCATGTCTCTGATGGAGCCCTGAGGATATACTCCATTTCAGCCCTGTTTTTAACCTCTTGCTATGCTCAAAGACACAGCCTCCTTGGTGAGGAGGATGGGATTCTCTTCAGAGCCTATCAGTGCTGCTCCTTAATCGGCTGGAGTGGTGCTGACATGATAACAAGAGGTGCTAGTCTAACCCCAGGTTGTGCCCGCTTGGAAAGCTATAGAGAGGCTGGAAATATAACCCAGATCTGTGGCATGGTAATATAGAGCAGAGCATTACCTTTAGGCAAGCAGGCCTAGCTACAGTCCATAGTTGAAATTTAAAATGATTTTAAAAAAATGCATTCAATTTGAAATGCCCCAAGGTTCCTATCATTTTGTGAAGCTGTATCTCTTTCAAAATATTATGAGCAACATTGAATTTTTGCTTATGGTGGATATGCTATAAGAATGAAGAATGATAAACTGTAGGGGTGACTAGTTGTAGAGGAATGTAAAGGAAAACTCACGTTGTTGAGAGTTATTGCTGTTGTTGACGCGGCTACACAGCATTAGAGCAGAGGACAACTGTTATTATTGAGTTCATACCAAAGAACTCATGAAACGAAAACACATAGTTCATAATTTATGCATTTTTTTAAAAGTGTGTAGGAGGTAAACTTCCTTTTTGACATTGTCTTTCTGCTGAGCATGAAAGCTGTTCTGCAGTATTTGCTGTAGTTATACTCCTATATTTGTCTGGCAGTCTCTTCGTGCTTGCTCTCTTTTGTGTATAGTGCTAGTGCATTCTCAATTGTAACACAATCACATATACTATAATCTTATCAAAATATTGTACACAAAATTATCACTAAGTTTCATGGTATAGTGTGTTCTCTTCTAGTATCAAATTGCTGTGAAATAAGCTGTATTTATATATGAAGGTGAAATAAGCTTGTTAAGCATGTTAAAAAGATATGTCTTAATTTTTTTTGTTGTTTTGTTGTGGTTTTTTTTTTTTTTTTTTCCTTCATAGCAGCTCCAAATCAATTGTTAGGATGCATGCAGAAACACTACTCTGTTTACCTTCCTCTACTCAGTAATTCTGCCTGCATATGGTAATCTTGCGTTATTTTCACATTTAAAACCCCTGCTTTCAGCCTGTTTCTCTGAAGTATTTTAACATGCTTTCCTTCAAAAGGAGTCCCACTTTTTCCCCTTTCATACTTCAGTGCTCTTTAATAAGCAATATGGCACAGCGTTCATGGTGGACAACGGGCTAATATTGTGCTTTCAATAGATGCTGTTGCTGCTTTCTTAAAGTAAAGAGTTCTCTTCAAAAATCTATTATCATAAAGCATCTGATTGTCTTTCCTGGGATAATTTAATTTATTTTGTCATGTCAGAGGGAAGAAAGAGTAATTAAAAGGGCGCTTTTCTTGACTGCCAGTGCCACAAGCTCAACCTGGAATTTGAAAGTCTAGCTGTATTCTTTCTGGTTCATGAATCACCGACAATGAGGGCTCCACAGCTGGAACTCTGCTTCCCATTCTGCTGATGCATGAGCCAGAAGAGGATTCAGTGTGCTCTGCCATAGCCAGTCTGATTCATTAAAAGAGCAGTAAAGAGCAGCAAAATATTTATTCCTATTAATTTTTTTTTTTAATTTTGATTGCTCTCAGAGAATGTTATGTAAGATAGTATAGTTTTTAAAGAAATCTGTCAATATTTCTCCTTTCAAGTGGTAGTAACAGTTACATCTCTTCCTGTCATCAGCACTTCTGGAGAAATGATTTAAATTAATAGCTAGACTTTGCTAGACAGTTAAAAACCCACCGAGATCCTTTCCCTCCTCTCCACAGCACAAGATTTGAGTCCCTGTTCCAATTTACACATGGGAAGCCAATGCTGTCCCAAGTCCACCTTCTGGCAGTGCCTGCTCCAGAAGTATTTGTGCAGAAAAGACAATAGAAAATAGGCCTCTCCTGTTTCACTTTCTGTGGGAAAAAAATTGTTCAGTGTGACCGCTCAACCTCCCAGTTTCTCTATCTTAATGCGTTTCTATCCAGTGAAGTTGCTTGTAGTTTCTTCACAAGAAACATTTGTTTAAGCTACAGGATTTTTAATATTGCACCCAAATAATATAGGTGTTGAAATAACCAACAAGTAAACAAGGAAACAAAACGAAAACTCCTCCCAGGTAAATGCTGCAGGTTTTTGAGAACAACATGGCATTTGCCTACTTGAAACAAGACATGTTTTAGGCATGGGATATGTTAAAGGTAGTAAGTCTGCAGGAAATAGACAGTGTTTGTGCCTATTGTAGGTGGTAAGGAAACATCCTTGTATTCTGCATATTATTTTATTGTATCTATACACACACTTTCATTCAGTCTTAACTGCTTTGTTGTGACTGATATCTTAGTCCTGTAACTATATCCAATAACAACCTCAACAGGAAAGTGTCTATAAATCTGTACTTAGAGAATATATGCAGAAGTGCATATATGTTGTTTTGATACTAACAATTGAGATAGCAGTTAGAACTTTGTAATGCAAACAGACAAAAAATGCATAACTAAACATATGTATTATATATTTTTTACTTTTTTTACTGATAACAATTGACTCTCTCAGGTCCAATGCAATTTTTAAGGCTGAGTTTAACATTCTAGCTACATAGCCAGTTTTTTTAAACAAATATCATTTTTAAAAGTATTTGCTAAGTGTGTTCTCATTCTCTTGCAAATATGGCAATACTCTTTTCTGTCTCTCCCAGACTGAACATTTTCTGAAACTCAAAATGGCAAGATCCAGCCTTTGGCTTATTAAAGCTCTTCTGTACTTGAATATGCCAGTTCTAAAGCTCAGTGTCTTGAAGCTGTTTAGGGCCAGACTTGAAGTTTTTAACACCATTGGAAATTAAGAAGTTATGTTTCAAGATGTTTATTTGTTTACTTAATTATTGCAGGTAGAATTATCCAAAATATATTTCCAGTAAAATGTCTTGAAACTTTCCAGTATTTTCAAATTAGTTTTTTGACATGCCTGCTGTAAGTGAGGTGGCGGTGAGGTAGAATGCTAGTACTATAGTATGTAATTATATAAAGGTTTTGTTAAACTATAGTATGTAATTATATAAAGGTTTTGTTAATCATAATTTCATCAATTATTTTGGGATAACTCCAAAGCTTTGCTCCTTTCAAGAGGAGTTCATGTCCCGTTTCTGAATCATTTTTTGGTGATTCTTCTTAGTAATTTTACCTTATTATTTCTTCACTTTATATATTATAACTTTGAGATAGCCCAAATAGTAAAGCTAGATTGATATTCTGCGAAGAGTACTGTTTCATGCAGTGAGAATTCAGCATGTTTGAAGAAACCAAAGCTGTCCTATGAAGTATTTCTTCTGTTGACAATTCTCTTTTTTTCTGTGGTTGATATTTTTTCCCCCTTGCTTAGATGGGAGTGATGATACACACACTGCAGCATAACACAATGCTTGGTAACTGTGTGGAATTCTTGCCTTGCCAAGACTATAGTGTGGAAATGCAGGTCTTTGGGGTAGGTAAGATTTCATTTTCATGGGGTGCAGAACTGCATGTGGGAGGCATTTATGTTTTATACCTTGGCCAAATAGTGGACTTCTCTGTGATGCAAGCTATTAAGTTGGAGAGGCTTTGCTGTGTGGCTGCCCTGCAGTGCTGAAAGTAAGTTATGAATGCCGTACTGTTTAAGAGCAGAAAGGTTTGCCTGGAAGAGAGTGGTGTGCCTGGGCCCCCTCCTATTGAGAAGATGCCAGTCAGAAATGAAAACGTCTTTCATGAAACTATAGCGAACTTCCCTGTGATACAGTTCAATAATACAAGGAATTTTTAGTAAAAACCTGTAAAAATAAGTATAATATCTTAGAAGTTCCAAAGAGGTACTTGGCTTATAAGGGTCTATTTTAAGGGGTCATTGCAAAAAATATGTATGGTTATGACACATGGTTTTAGAAGTGACAGGATTGAGGGTTTAAGCCATTCCTCCCCCCACTCCTTCCCTTTGAGTTCTCCAGTTTCTTTTGCCTTTTGGTTACAACTACAAAAGATGTCTTCTGAGAAAAATGCTTTCTGCATGACATCAGAATAAAAGAATGTTCCACACTATTCAGCATGCTTAAAAGTATTGGTTCACTGAAATAACATTACATTTAAAATGAATACTGAACAGAAGGGCAGTTAAGGGAGAAAACAGAACAGATCATGTTTTTGCTAACTTTTATCTTCAAGAAACTGATTTATTGGACTTTTCTTTAAAATAACAAGGCTATATTGCATGGAGCACAGTAAAATAAAGAGAAGCCCTGTTTTGTTGTAATAGAATGCATGTAGCCATAGTAAATCTGAATCATTTGGAATCACAACATAAAATTGCATACATATAAGAGCTAAGGCATTATGGAGAGGAAAAAGCTGTAAGAAATGCATTCTGTTTTTTTTTTTTTTTTTAATATTTTTGGGTTTTGTCAGTTGTTACATTTTATTTTGTCTGACTTCAATTTATTTTCCTTTTAGTATTAATAACAAAAGTTAATTATTCACCAGTTCATGCATTTATAAAAATGTTTATTTTTCTTGAGCAACAACAAATGCATTATTGCTTGGACAGTAGACTTTACATTATTCTTATTTACATAAACTTTGTTTTTCACTGGCACCTGTAATAGGCAAAGAAAGAATTGGAAGAAAGTTAAAAATAATGAAAAGAAAAAGGTAACTTCAAAGCAAACGTCTAAACAATGTGTATATAATAAATGGTAGTGATACAAATAATTATTTTGAATTAAGAATCATATTGGTTATGAATGTAGGGATCTCATTGGCCAGAATCTGAAAATGTTAATTACTGCTAGCAGGGTTAATGGGTGCCCATTACAGATCAGTGGATCTCTTTTCTTGCTGGGGAGAACAGGAGGCTTAAGGTGCACTTCAGTTCATTGGTTAGAAGAACCAGACAGGTTATGGAACCAGATAGTAAATGACTTCATATTAAACCACTGCTGCATGGCTATGAGACTTTGTCTGGCTTTTTAGGACAGAACAAAAATCCATGCCCTGGCTGTGAGAGCGTATGGTAGCAGAAGCTAAAATCTGTGTTTCTTAAAATAAGCTGCACCTCTCTGACCTCTGCATGTTTTGGGTAGGAGCCTGGCTGAGCTGTAGAGAGGTGGACCCAGGTGTCCAGCAGCCTGAGTAATGATGGGGCAACCCCAAAGAAAGGGGGTTCAGAAATGCACATTTCCATGTGGCTAGTTCTATGCAGTAAGCATTTGTTAGAAGAGCATATGTGTTGTTATAAATCTTGTGGAAAAAGGGAGGAGTAAGAGAAAAAACTGCATGATAAGGACTGCTACAGTATTGCCAACTCTCATCTAATTATGAGTTCATGACATTATGTTTTACTTAAAACCCCCTGGCTTCGTGTGTTTGTACATCCCTTTTAGGCTATCTTTCATAAGGCTGAGAATCTTAAAGGCTCAAAACAAAAGGGTTTGCACCTTGAAATTTATTGTTATTTTTACTAATGTAATATTGTTATTGCGCAGTTTGTGAGGTTTTTATTGCTGCAGTTGTCAGCCCTTCTACACTGGATATTATGTAGTGAACCTGCACAATATCTCACATGAGATGAGCCAACAATCATTTTTGCAGGTTGCAGTCTGAGAAGCTTCACAGTGCATGGGAAACAGAATAGAGGAAGGGGACATTCTATCCTCTGCAGCAAATCACACATGCACAGCAGAATATTTAGGATAGAAGAGTTTCACTGCCTGTTTTCTTTTTACAATCATGTATGAATAATGAATCTACATTTCTTGTTGGTTTGTTTGGAGAGATACCAAGAATGAACTTGAGGTTAAAAAAAAAAAATAAAAATAGCAGTAATAAATAAATTTACATAGTTACTTTAAACTTAGCATTTTGGAAATAAATAGTGAAGTGGGGAGTATTGCACCATCAGGCAGACAGCAGGTGGGCCAAGCAGCAGGAGGGAAACGATAGTTTCTACACCTGCTTTGCACACTTAAAAAAAAAAAAAAAAAAAAAAAAAAAAAAAAAAAAAAAAAGGAGGAAGAAAACTTAGCAATTTCTGCATGACACCTAATTTTATTCTGCTATTTCATTCCTATGTTTTCTTAGGTCATCTTAAATACCTGGGATGACATAATGTATAAATATATATATATATATATATATATATATATATATATAATTTATCACTACAGTCCCTTTAGTATAGTTTGGTGCTAATATATTAACCCTACTTTTTTATGATATAGTTTTTGTTCCATATGTAAAATGGGAATAGTAGTAGTAGACTAAGTGCAGTAAGAGGCCAGTATCAATTCATGGCTTATCTGCAAACATAATTTATAGGTTATGGCTCAGTTACTTTAGAGATGGGGTCAGTAGGGAAAAAACAACAACAGAAAAAAAGCATTAGTTTCCTTTTGCTCTCTTCCTTCTTTCTCTGCTGGTTCAGTAACCCTGAACTTCAATGAAGAGTTCACTATCTGGTCTAATTCCATCTGGACTGCAAACAGCTGCTAGCATCAGAAGGCATATAAAATATTGGAGTGACATATTGGCTAAGACTGGCCCTAATTTTTTTGGTGCAACTAATATTAGAGTGGGCAACAGCATCTGAGTTCTTGGCTGGGTGAGTTGTGCACTAGTATCACCTGTTAACTTGTAAAAGCAGGAGTGCCCAATGAAGTCATTATTAGGACTATTGTGCTGAGCAAGTGTTGCAAATCAGCCAGATGGTACCAGTTGGTAGGGTTCTAAGTTGTTGGTTCCTAGAGCTGTTTCCAGAGAGATGGTTTGTCTGAAAAATGCATTTAGCATTGAAGTGTTTCTGGATTCTAGTTTTTGGGCCGCTACAATTCATTTCAAGTGACTTTAGGTAAGTCCCTACCCTCCTCCACCCTTTTTTTCTTTTGCCCATTCCCATTTCATTTTTGTGAAATCTTGCCTCATTGCCTAACACAGATTGTACAATCGTTACTTGATGTGCAGTCCTTTGACCTTGTAAATTGTCTTAAAACATGCTACTGTAGTTTGTCTTATTGCACTGAAATGATTTCTCACAATTTCTCTGCTACAGAATATAGCACGTAAAGGGATTCTTAATTTGATGTTAGCACTGAGATGTATGGAGTGAGGGATATTGAATAAATTAGGAAGGGATGAGAATTCACTGTCTAGTTTGTCTCCTGGTGACTGTGATTGAGAAAAGTCTATTTCTTCTTTCCCAAGGTGGATAATATTTAAGATATCAATAAAACCTTTTTGAAATTTAAGCAGTTCATGCTATTTGATAAAATAATCTTAATGTGAGGAATTTTGCAGCATAAGGCTCTAATCCTTTAAATCAACGTTCCAAGGTGCAGACTATAATTACAGTATGAGAAGTCAAATTTAAAAACAAAACCACAAATCAAAAATCTTCACAAAATTAAGCAGCATGATTAGTGATAAGAAAGGCAGGATTGAGTAATATGTGGTAGGAATTATTTCCTTGCTGTATTCATGAAATCACTTCTTTTTTTGTCCGTGGTAATTTCTATGTTAAAATTTTTACCTTTATTCAGGACCTTACATCCTTGTATTTGTTTATGGCTCTTTAAAAGCAGTACAGGTGCTGCTTTTCTATTCAATATTCTCATCATGAAAGGGGTGACAGACGGCTGAAGAACTTACTATAGCTGCAGATAGCCCTCAGTTGTCTGAGTGTGGTAATACTCTTTCCTTAGGAAACTTGTATATTTCCTATTAGGGAAGTACAGAAACCTTTGGCTGACTATAAACCACAATTGACTTGAAATGAGAATTGTTTGATTGAATAGATAAGCTAGGTTCTGTATTCTTCAAATGGGAACTCCCATAGTTTATCTTCCAAACACGTGGACTACGCATTACACACTCATTCAATGTGTGCATATTGGTGGAAGATGCTGTTCTGCCCACAAAAATGTGGGTGTAGTTTAAGGCCTTTCCCCTTTGCCCTATCACTGTTTGTTTACTGTATGTAAAAGATTGCTCCCAAAGGAGAGTAAAGGAAAGTCTTGTTTTGAAATACAAAAGTTGGGGAAGTGGTTTATTTTTTCTAGATTATTTTTCCTCAAAGAATAATATATAATTGAATAGTTACAAAACTTTTGTTGCAGAATGTACAGTAGTGTGGCTAGAAGAGATGGATTACTGAAGAGAAGCTTCTAGGTTATTTGGTGCCTTTGCACTTCAGCAGGAAGAAATTTCCCTTTCCTTCTACTATAGACTTTTTTGCAAACTGACAATCACTGTGCTTCAGAGTGAAGAAGGTGTTGCTGCCTTGGTTTCAGCTATTAATTGCCTGTGAACTTTGAATCACTGAGCTAGCAGAAGATGAAGTCCTGTTTCTTTGCAGGTCAGTTGCAGTGCTGGTAGTCACAATGAAAGCTTCTGTAACCTGGTCTGTGTAAGCAGACAGCTCTCACATGAGTTGGAAAAACAGGAAGTACTTTTATGCTTATTTATCTCTTTTAAGAGAGATCTGATCAAGTCAGTACTCTTGTGGTTCTGTTTATAGGTGCAAGTTCTGTAACTATGACAATCTTATTTATAGATATGCTATTGCACCTAAATATCAATTTGAGCATCTTGTTCCATAAATAAATATTTTTTTAGAACTTGTCTCATAACCTACACACATACACCTTCAATCTGTATTTTTCTTCTAGCTGTGGAATGTCAGTGATCTCTACCTTTTTGTAGAACTACGTATATGTATTTTTGTTGGCATTGTTTTAACTGTTAAATTCAGTTTGTATACTACAAAAACAAACAAACAAACAAACAAAAAACCTTAGTAATTTTAACACAGTACACATTTTTTTAATGCATTCTAAATTTCTTTGGAAAAACAGTCCTAGTTCTAAGGTTGTGAATAATCAATCTATAGACCACTGGCCACTGCGGAGCCGCAAAGCTATTTGTTTAGATGGTTCTGTTCTTGGTTTTGTAGTACATCATCTTTGTAAATTCATCTGATAACTGGAAATCCTTGTGCAGTGTAGGTGCAGGGACTGATAATAAAGCTTTTTGTGTTTTTGTAACCAAGGCATCTGAGGAAAGATGGAGAAAGTAATTGCTTCTCTTTGGATTGCCATCAAAATACATGAGTCTGGCTGAAAGTGTGTGGTGTGCTAACACACTATCTATGCTGTGCACTGAGGACTAAATGCTTTCTATATCACACAGTAGTAATGACAAGTAATTGGGGAGCTCTGCAGGATACAGAGAAAGTTCTAATTTGTATCTGCTAAAGACTGATGAAAAGACACATCGTTTCTTGCTTTCCTTTGATGCTGTGACCATGCCTGGTTTCCTTTGCCAGCACCATAGGTTTTCTGCTTGCCGTAGGTCTGTAAAGCTACCCTTCTAAAAAGAAGGTTGCTCTTGATTCCTTTTTCTACAGCTTTCCCTTCCTTCTGGCTTTCAGCTCTATTTGCCTTTTGCCAATTCTGACAAATGCTGTTGTGGATACTGGGCTGCACTGGCTTGTTTGGTGGCAAGTACCATAGGATGATATCTTATACCCATAAGTATTGATGGAGGAGTGCTGAGGGATGGAAGAGGAAGTGCTTTTTCTCCATAATAACTTGTCAAACCCATCTTTATAGTATAGCATTATAGACGTGTGTTGGTTGTATTAGTAGTAGCCTTCAAGCAAGAACAAAAGAAAAAAACCAACAACTTAGGCTTGCATTAGCTGTAAGTCAGTGAATAATTTCACTGACTACAGTGTGCTGTTCACCTACTTAAATATTAAGTGCTCTTCCAGGTTGGAGTCTATTAGTAAACTTGCAATTTCTGTGTGTGTAGTTTGAGTATACAGAATACCCACGTAGTGAATTATTCCTTTGTGTTTGATAAAACTGAATAGTATTTTTGTATCTGTCTCCTATACTCTTGTTATAACATGTTAATGACGTTCATCTTGTCTGTCTGTAGCATTTTTAATGTGCCCATCACCAAGGTATCTGCCTGTCTCTTTTGCAAAATAAATGCCTCTGAAGAGGAGATAGGAATGGTAATACATGTATAATTTTTTAAAGTTATTACTGAAAAATAGTACCTTTCTTTCCTCGTATACCTCCCCCTCCCTCCTATATTTATTTTTTCCTAGTGACAAAATCTGCAGCAGAGAGCACCGAGCAACAAGTTTATCAATTTGAGCAGGCCAACTGCGCAACTAAATGTATGTGAAACTTAACAAATCCCTTGGGGAAGCTGACTGTAAGAATTTCCTAGTCTGTGTCGAGTTACTGAGGTGCGACGTGTTGGATTGAACTTAATGCCTTAGGCAAGCACAGTCAAATAGAGAGAGTTTAAGATTTTGCTGTGTCCATGAAGGGATCTGCTGGTAGTTGTCTAAATTAAGCTTTCAGAACAGAATATAACACTATCATGAGCTCTTTCCCTTGAATATTTTGGCAGGTTATTCTGGTTTATAAGAAATCCAAGTAGGATTTCCTTTGTGTAAGCCTCATCACAGATGCAAAAATATCGAAGGGTTATTCCTCTTACTAGAAACAGCAAAATGCTGGAACAGAAATTTTCCATTGCACTATGCTTTTTTTTTTTTTTTTTTTTTAAGTTGTAGCATGCAAGCCAAACCAAGGATCTGCCCCTTACATGGGAGCTGGCTACTGTGATGTGGTAACTGCTGCTTAGAATGCAGGCACTGCACACCTGCCATGGTTTTTTTCACCACATCCTTTATTCTTGCTTGAGTTTTGTTGGGGGGAAAACTGATCCTGGTGGTCTGGCTTTAGTGACCTCTCTGACTCTGTAGAAGCACTGAAGAAGTCAGCAGCTTCTGAAAGAGTCATGCTACAGGGGCTAAATGAGGTCTTCCTGTGGTTATGTAGATGTGAGAAGGCTGAGGGTCACCATGAAGTGAGGGAGAAGAGTAGCTGAAGTTGTTGCTATGTCTAGGACCTGGATAGAGGGGCTGGCTTTGAGCTGCTGTAGCTCACAGCCCACAGGAGTGACAAAGCAGAGGGGTTCCTCTTCAGCTCATCAGAAAAGGCTGAAATCTTAGATTTCTTTGTGTGTGCTGGTCTTGTTCTCTGCCCTTGTTCTCCAACTATTTTGTTGTCCTTTTAAATTAGGTGGGTAATTATTTGTTGTCCGATAGAATTTGGGAAGGATAATTAATCATGTACCTGTTACTTGGGTTATTTGAAGGCAGTGTGGGGCTGAGGCATTACTGTATACTTATCAGCTCTGTTTTTGTTTTAGATATCAATAATCCTTTAGCTCTTTGCAGTGCCAGTACTGATCTTGATTTCAGCTGTAGAATGGGTCTATGCCCTTTGCTCATTTGTTAACCCATTAGCTCTAGCAACTAGCTAGTCAAATATCATGGGACAGGAGAATGATGCTGATCTCTCCAGTGGGGTCATATGTTTATACTGAACCATTATTGTGTGGTGTTTTTTTTTTTTTTTTTTTTTTTTTTTTTTTTTTTTTTTAGTTAAATGAAAAGAATTGTATAAAAAGTGTATTTTTCATGCTGTCCTAGAAAGCTGTTAGTCAGGTGTTTCTGAAAGACACTCATAGTACCTCAGAGTTCCTTGTTCCAGGGATGAATCACTGCTTCAAAAAATGCAAGAACAGGGATTTAGGAATATGAACAAGTGTATTTAATCTGTCTTCTTCTGCTTAGAGCAGACAGTAGTTTGTCAGTACAGTGACCATTCCCTAGAGCTAATTACTGTAATTCATTAGCAAAGCCTCACTTCCTGGCTGATTCGAGTTGATTAGTGGACACTTTGTTCTATCACTTTTTTTGACTGAGTGTTCAGTTAGATATCAGACTCCAAAGATGTAATAGATTTACATGTAGCACTTACACAGCAGGGAGAAATAATTGAAATCTAATGCAACCTGATGCTTTTCATGTAGCCTTTGGGACTTTGTGCAAGGATAATGGGAGCTTTTTAACTCCAAACAGAGAAACTCTCTTCCCTTTCTTGCAGGAGCTTTCCCTCTGAGCTCTGGGACCCTGCCTTGTGAGCTGATTATGGCTGATATCATTTGGAGAACATAACATAATTTATTTATGTATATAAAACTAATGACATTCTGTATATACTAATAACTAATAACATTGTAGAGGGTTGTAGATCTTCCTGTAGGAGAACAGGAGCTGTTTAAGTTGACTGTGGGACTGACAACTATATGTTGACGTGAGCCATTGTTTTTCAGATAAAGAAAAAAGTCACTTGTCTTTTACCACTGTGTGATTTGAGGATAAGCAGTTTTTATTTGCTTATGTATTTTAGTAGACCATGAACCTGTAAGTCCTGAGGCTATGAGAAAATTGCAGTTACATCAAAGAATGTACAAGTTGCAGTGAATTCAATATATGTGCAGACTTTTATCATGGTTTAATGACTCTTCTCTTACCTTTAGACTTCAGGTTTGCCAGTCCATTTTTTCTGTGTTCAGACAAGCATTACTCAGTTTGCCTGTCTATGGACAAATAAAGCCCATGATATATAGCACTATTTTAATATCTTGTTCAAGTTAATATGGATTACAGTCAAGATCTGCTCTTCCTCATATTGTTGTCTGAGGACATAACACTTTGAATTTTTTTGTTCTACAACTTAGTTATAGAACTAGTTAAAAATATAGAGTAAGAGGTATGTTTTTGAAGACAGGCTTAACAAAAACATTCCTTTTCCATTCCACAGCAATACTTTGAGGAATACATTAACAGAACTGGTTTTAAATATTGAACAAAGAATAGGATGCTTTGGAATAGGGAAGGAATTCTTTAACTTCACAAAAGAATCATAGAATCACCAAGTTTGGAAAAGGCCTCTGAGATATCCAGTTCAACTGTCCACTTATCATCAATATTTTCTACAAAACCATGTCACTCAGTGTGATGTATAAATGTTTCTTGAACACCCCCAGGGATGGTGACTCCTCCACCTCCCTGGGCAGCCTGTTCCAGTACCTGATCACTTTTCTGGAGAAGAAATTTTTCCTATGGTCCAACCTGAATCTCCCCTACCTCAACTTGAGGCCATTCCCTCTAGTCCTACTGCTGGTTCCAAGGCAAAAGAGACTGACCTCCAGTCTCCAAATTGACAAACTGACCTCCCTTCAGATAG
Organism: Tetrao urogallus; assembly: GCF_951394365.1. Lineage (NCBI taxonomy): Eukaryota > Metazoa > Chordata > Aves > Galliformes > Phasianidae > Tetrao > Tetrao urogallus. The sequence goes on from NC_136819.1 coordinate 35,306,963, forward strand.
TTGTAGAGTGCAATAAGGCTTCCCCTGAGCCTCCTCTTCTCTAGACTAAATGATCTCAGCACCCTCAGCTGCTCCTCATGAGGTATGTGCTCCAGATACCTCACCAGCTTCTTTGCCCTTCTCTGGACATGCTCCAGTGTCTCAATATCTTTGTTGCAGAGAAGGGCCCAAAACTGAATTCAGTGCTCAAAGTGCAGTTCCATTGGTGTTGAGTACAGAGGGATGACCCTGCTACTGCTGCCTACGCTATTTCTAATACAAGCCAGGATGCCGTTGGCCTTATTGGCCACCTAGGCATATTACTGGGTCATGTTCAGCTGAGCATCAACCAACGCCCCAAGATCAGTTTCTTCTACACAGTCTTCCAGATGCTCTGCTCCAAGCCTGTAGTTTGGGGGTTGGACTGCTTCCTTGGTGTCCAGTCTATATGGTGCTTTGCCTTGGGCTTTCATTATTTACTACCTCAAGGATGATTGACTGTCAGATAACATTGTACTGTGAGTTACTGTATTCCAATAAAGCCTTGGCCTTTAATCTGGTTGCCAGATATCTGTTTTGTCTTGTAGTCCTGAGTAGCATCTGCAAAGTAACAAATGTTTTAAAGATTTATTTTCTTCTGGCATATAAGAACATTGTTCCCACTCAGTGTTTTTTCCCCCGAACAAGTATGCTTCTTCAAATACTTTTTTTTTTTTTTTTTTTGTACATATTATAAATTGCTGACTAGACTTACACAATTTAAGAGTTTTCTGACTAAAAAGAGAGGCTTTGCAATTTTGTTGAAAGAAGTTGACAGTGTTTTTTCTCTTTGAAGTAGATTTTGTTAGAAGAAGCTGACCAAAGTCCTTGGAAAAGCAAGTATTTCAGGACATTTTATCTAGGACATTAATTGTTCTAGGCTTTGAAGCTTTGTTTCTAGCAACAAAAGTAATTCTATAATGCAACAATATTCATATTTAGCTACAACTTAAGTTCTATGGGAAGCTGAGTAAAATATTTATCAGAGAGTATAGCAGTAGGACAAGGGGCAGTGGTTTCAATCTAAAAGAGGGTAGATTTAGATTAGATATTAGAAAGAAATTGTTTTCTGTGAAGGTAGCAAGGCACTGTTGCAGGGGAACAGGCTGCTCAGAGAAGCTGTGGATGTCCCACCCTGGTCTTGAACACTTCAGGAATGGATGAGACTTTGAGCAAGCAGATCTAGTAGAAGGTGCCTATGGCAGGGGGTTGGAACTAAGTTGTCTTTGACCTCCCTCCCTAACCATTGAATTGAATACAAAGATGGAAGGGCTTGGAGGTTAGCAGGGCATGGCTCTGCCTTTCATCCACTGGTCTTTGTACATTTGGCCATCTTCTCAGTGATAAAGATGATGCTATACCCTGGACAGCTGGTATAACTACAGCTGTGGGAGGCATTGCTTCCAGATATTTGCAGTGTATCCTACCATTCTTTGTGGTATCCTGTATCTGTGCCATTATCAATTCTATTCTCTTAAAACTGACTGGACTTCTAATTTGTGAATATTAATAGTACTGGTAAATAGAAACTTCTGCTAAACTTAAGTGGTTCAAAAATTTGTGTAGCAGTGTTCTCTGTCTAACCTGGTGAGCAACTGAAATGTGCCTCTATTATTTTGTTCCAGGTAATAGCATTGCTGCTAGTGGGGAGTAAGTACTAATTTATGATATAGTAATTTTCACTATGAAATATCTGTTTTTTCCAAGCACATTAGGTATTCAAAAGTTTAAATTGAATAACTTATGTAAATTCTTACAGATTTGGGATGTGCTATTTCTAAGAGTAGTGAAGGTGTAAAATATGAGCTTTTTCAATTGTGGGCTTATGGTGGTTTTGAGTTCCTGATTGAACTAATGCAACTTTTAAAATTAGATATTCCAAATGAGAGTGATCACAAACTCTGTGGTAAGCTAAGCACTTCCATTCTTCACTACACAAGTCTGTCAGGAAACCAGTTTGCCAACACTAGAAAATAACCACAAAATATCATGTGAATATTAGAGAAATTAAGTTTCTGGAACACTGAAGTAAATGTTTCTCAAACGTTTTCTGCAGGCTGGGAGCAGAAATACATGCAAATAAATGGCTGGATGTGAAGAAATATACTTTGGATGAGAATAACTAATTTTGAGCATTTTCTCAAATATGCTAAATTTCCAAGAATTTCTGCCCCTCTCTTGTCCTCCTTCCTTCCAAGTGAAATGCTTTATAAATTCGTTATTTCCCCTCAATAATAGCATAAACAACCACTGACACTGATGGGAATTAAACTGTACCTACTATTAGGGAAGTATCACCTCTTCTGGGGTCAAATTAGCTACATTAACATAAAACCATGGTTCTTAATTAAAAACAAACAAACAAACAAACCACTACTGAAATTCAGCGTACTGTGTATACTGTGTAGCCTTACAACTCACTCTTCCAGTTGCTTGGCCTTATTAACCTCTCTGTGGCATTTTCAAGGCCTCCAATTGGCTAGTTTTCAGATGTTGTTTTTAATTAATTTTGTGGTGTTCCTGGTTATCAGATAGGAGTTTGTACTGCTTTCAGAAGATATAATGTATCCCATTATTAAAGACAGCAGGTTTCAAGAAAGCACACTTCAGTGAACTCAGAGTTGGTATGCAGCTTTCAGCAGGAAGCAGATAGGTGCTGAACAGACATGAAGATAGCTGGCAGTTCTTTACAAAAACATTAACGAGGGGTTAAGCACTAACTTTGTTAGTACAAAGAATGAAATCTTAACACGGGTCTGGTTTGACGAAGTGTGACCTAAAACTTAAATGATGTTGCCAAACACTGAAATTGAGTTAGATTGTTATGGATGAGTACAGAAGAATGGTATGGAAAAACAGAGAGAAATTTTGAGAGAGGAACTTGGGTGCACAGTGAAAGGTATCAATAACGTGGAGTAGTCAGTGTACAGTCAGTGTAACGTCTGGCTCTGTAGTTTAGACCTACTCTTTTTTATTTTTTTTTCCTTCCTACACTCTGTAGGTAGAAGAGAAACAAGGTATGTGGTATATCATGATTTTAATAAATGTATTTTAGTAAAAATCCTAGCTTTTGGTAAATATATTTTTTACATCAGATGTTCAGTGATGACATGTCTGAGATGAAATTACCACAAAGTGGATGGGGATGACGATGACTGAAAGCTTTCATAATCATATGGAAAACCTAGAATCTGAAGATAAGTGCCAAACTTATGTGCTACAGTGAGTAACATAAATGCAGTTTCATGTAGAAGAAGCTGGTGGGATGTCATCAGGATCTAGTGTTTGGCAACAGTGCCTGTGGCAGGTGGGATTGGACTTTGATCTTTGAGTTTCATTCTAACCAAAGACATTCTGTGACCTGTCTTCAGCCCAAAGCATTTTTTTATTTTATTTTATTTCATTTTATTTATAGTATGAAGAAATAAGAAATACGTTTATTTTGTTTGCAGTAGTTATTCAGAGCTACTTGCAGCAAAGAGAATCTTGTGAACACTTCAGATTGTAGAGCTGGAATTCAAAAATATATTGTTAAATTCAGGATATAAAATACACATAACTTGCGAACTCGAAATACTAGACTTAGATTATGCAAATGTTTCAAATTCTTGGAGAAAAGGTAATCTGTGGGAGAAAAGGCATATTGCATTAATAGAAGTTGATAACGGGCTGAATATTAGGTTTATGTGGCATATTAATATAAAAGGAAACACTGAATCATCATTCCGAGAAGTGGAACAGGGATCTTCATTGTATATATGAGATATGGAAACCTTGCCCAAAGAATTGAAAGACCTTGAAGTAATTTGATCAAGGAAATATTAATAAGGTGCAACTGTCTTTAAAATACTGACTAGTGGTGTTCCACGTATTGCCTGGAGCAACCCTTTGTCTCAGTCATGCATCAGCATGTTCTAGCATTGTAGAAGGCCAAAAAATAATCTTTTTGGCACAAGTAATGGCAACATTTTCTGGATTTCATTTAGACTTGTTTCTCAGTCTGTATGAGTCAGATTGTGCCTTTTCTACTGATTTAAAAAAAAACTTCAGTTATAAAAATTGTATGCATATGTTTTGTTCAACAGTGAATACAATTGGTATTAAATTATTTATTGACATGTAGCCTACTGATAAACACTTACTGTTCATGATTCTTCACAAATATACCATCTTTATGTTGCAGTTCCAATAGAGTAATCACTTTCTTTATGTATATACTATGACATTGGCGTGTAATCAGTGTTAACTGTATGTGTATTAGAAGGATGTGTTTTAGGTGTGAGTTTGGGCTTTAATTTTGCACAAAGAAAAAGTCTATAAGGCTAGGCAGCAAAATACAATATGTGAGTTAGAAGATGATTCCAGAGGATTGTTGTATTTTTCCATGTTCTTCATGATGGTGATAGACATTGAAAGACAGCTTTTTTGTATGAGCTTCTATGTGGTTACAAAGTATTTGTCTTGTTGTTATGCACAGTCACTAAGGGTGAGTATTAACAGCATTGTTTTATTTAGTTGTAAAAATCTTTCTAAATATTTCAGTTTTACCCAAGTTACAAATATTTTTTATTTGTTATGAGTTAGTTTTCTGTGTTATGCACTAGAAAAGACTAAATAAATCTCAGAACTACTAAATCATGAAATTAAAGTGTGGAAAAGACTGTTTAAATTATCTAGCCTTTCTGCTCGTGTACACTGAATCTCTGCAATTTCTCCTAGTCTTTGGCTTTTTCTACAAGTCAAAAGAGAATAGACTTCTGCCATTTACCCAGCAAGATTGTTCTGTGACCTAATACTTTCTGTTTTAAGGAAAAAATATGTTCCCATGATAAGTATGGAATTTCCTTAGTTAAATGTTATTGATTGTTTTTTTTGTTGTTGTTGTTGTTTTTTGTTTGTTTGTTTGTTTTTTCTTTTTTTCTGCCTGTGGATGACACTATTTTTTCTCCACAGTGGCCTTATACATGATTTCTGTGGCTGCAAAGTCTATTCTTCAGAGGAAATGCTGTCTGTATTACTGATAAAGATGTTGAAGAACACTGGTCCCAAGTAAATTTTACTTCTTGGGATAACTAATGATAATTTGATCAAAAGGTAGTAGCTGACTTTTCTTTGGATGCCATATTGTCCCAGTTAAGTGGATATAGAAGTTTCCCAGTTGCAGATATGGCAAACTAAGTAGCCCTTTGCAAATACAGCATGATGTTCCTGTCTATCGACAGAAAATGTACGCATATTTGCCTAGACTGCTGTTATTTGTTGCATCTCCTAGGCTGACCACTGTGAGAAGACTAATCAAATTATACCTTCACATTACTAGAGAGTGCTTTGGATGTGCTAAGTAGGCAAAGGACATGCCTCTCTTCCCTTACTGCCTTTATTTGACCTTTTTATGACATCCAGATAGCATACAATACCAGAATTTCTGTGGTTAAAATTTGGATGCCTTCGTATGCCAAAACAAAGTGGAAGTTGCAGACTGCAAATGTAGCAAGTTAACAAAAACATAGGCAGACTTCCTTGCAGTTTCAATTCTGAACCTCTGAGTGGGCTGATCATGGCATAGTTGTTGGCACATAAAGCAAAGTCTGTTCCTACTTTGTGTGAAAGATGTTTTTCTTGGTAAGGACAGTACTCAATGAATAAGTCTCTAAAAATCAAACTTTACCATTTGCTAAGCAACCTAAGTATTATAAGTAGTAAGAGACATCTTTTTGAAGGAAGCTGCATAATAGTGATCAGAAGAAAGTTAGGCACTACTGTTTGAAAAGACAGTTCACTGCATCTAATGTATATATATTTGTTCAGTGTTAATGAAACTGATGCTTCTAGTTGTTATTTGAACATGTTAAGGGGAAAGCATAAAAGAATTTGAGCCACAAGCTTAGTGGTTCATAGAATAAAATCAAGTTTTGTAATTTGTCAGCATTCAATTTGAATGCTGACAAAAACCATTTTAGACTTGTGACTCTAGATTGCAGTCCTGCAATCAGACACCCACACTACCCCCTCTACTTCTGCAAAGCCAGAGAAAAATAGACAGATTCAGAGAATGATGAGTGTCTTCATTAAAGATTAGGGCCTGAGCTGTTTTATTCATCGTTCTGATGTACTTCTGCCAGTGTCTGGTATCAGAATTTGCCTTATCTTTCAAAATAGTCATCATTCTTTCATTTAAGTGGCACATTTAGTAAAACATAGAATGGTTTAGGTTGGAAGGGACTTTAACATCCTATGGGAAGATTTGCTGACCACTAGGTCAGGTTGCCTAGGACTCCACCCAATCTAACTTTGAATGTCTCCAGGGATGAGGCATTCACAACTTCTCTGGGCAGCCTGTTTCCCACCACCTTCTGAGTGAAGAATTTCCCCCTAATATCTAAACTAGATCTTTCCTTTTTTACTTTAAAGCTATTTTTCTTTGAGCTATCACTATTAGGTAGAGTAAAAATCCATCTCCCTGCTGCTTATAAGCTCTCCCTGGTTCCTGGAATGAGGTCTCTCTGGAGCCTTCTTTTCCGCAAGATAAGCAAGCCCAACTCATTCAACCTTTCTTCATGAGGGAGATGTTCCAGCCCTCTGATTATCTTTGTGGCCCTCCTCTGGATCCATTCTAATAGCTCTGTGTCATTCTTCTGCTGAAGATCCCAGGCATGGATACAGTATTCCAGGTGGCTTCTCAGAAGAGCAGAGTATATGAGGACAATCACTTCCCTCACCCTGCTGGCCACCTCTCTTTTAATGCTGCCTGGGATACCACTGGCCGCCTGAGCTGCAAGAGCACGCTACAGCTCACATCCAGCTTTTTGTCTATCAGGACTCCCAAGTCCTTCTCTGCAGAGCTACTCTCAAGGAGTTCTCCCCATCTGTATTCATATCTGGGATTGCTCCAACTTTTCAAGTCTGTCCAGGTCTCTCTGGATGCTATCCCTTCTACTGCACCGCATTACTTCCTTCAATTGCACCACACAGCATGATGTCATCAGCAAACTTGTCCACTGTCTGTATTACTGATAAAGATGTTGAAGAACACTGGTCCCAAGACAGACCTCTGGTGGACACCACTTGTGACTGATCTCCACCTGGATATAGAGCCATGTACCACCAACCTCTGGCTGTGACTGTCCTACCAATTGTTCATCCACCAAATATCTCAGCCTTCAAATCCATATTTCTCAAGAAAGATTATCTACATGGCAAATGGTTTCCTCAGCACCCCTCAGTGTGGAGTCCTCAGTTAGACTTTCTGCTATGTCGTAGTGGCTTGGTCACCAGATGGATTTACAGCAACCTAGAAACAAAAATATTTATTTAATTTTTTAGTAGAATTGACAACTTCTTATTTGCCTGGTAGCTGTTTTAGATGCTGTTCTTATGTATCTTTAACCATGTGGATAATTGCTGCAAAAGGTGAAGCTTAGTGGGGCAGTGAGATCAGAGCACTAAGTCAGGAAAACTCATGACTTACTTGCTGTGAGCTGGATTCTGGATGTTACAGCAACTGCAGCTTGCTGGCACTTTTCTCAACACAATGGTGTAACAGAACAGCAGTTGTTAGATTTATTTTGAGAGGAAAGGGTGATGTGAAAGGCAGTGCTGCTGTTGCTGATGGTTGTCATATGTCATGGGAGATGGCTTGACACATCCCATTCTGTATGTCCAGCGCTGTATACAGGTTGTAACATGTTCAGTGGCCTCTCTGTGCATCATCAGTAAGAAAGAAGGGTTCCTGGTGCCTCTTTTGTGACACTCTACAATATTTAGAAGAATTGTAACTACAAGTCATGAGTAAAATGCAAGGGTGCACATTGTTCTAACAGGCACAGGTAGTTTCTTGTACTGTTTAATTAAAAACAAAACAAAAAAAGCAACAACATACAAGAGAAGAATACACACTGAAATTTGATTATTTATAATATGATAAAGATTAATACATTAAACCAGACACTACTGTATGTTCTGTTCAAAGAATAAATCTTTTGAACTAAAAGTAAATTTGTTCTTCCTTCTGTAATGGAGTTGTCTTAAATTAGAGTCCAGTTAAGACCCAAGGAAAGAATTTACTAAATTTTTTAAAATGTTGTATGTTTGTTTTGTCTGTGGTATGTCAACTTTATGGGTTAAATTGATTTCTTAAAATATCAGTAAGTACTGATCTCTCCTCTTCCATGCTCCCCCATTTAAAAAAAAAAAAAGATTTCTTTTAAAACACTAAGTGCTGCAGTCTTACTTGGAGATCTAGAGTGATCGTAATCATAGAATCAGTTGTTAGATTGTTTTGGCTTTATTTAGAAAGCATGTATTTTGTACTTGTTTTGGAAAAACAATTCTGATTTGAGCATCAAAGCCTGGAGCATTACTGAGCATATAAAGCACTATCTAACACTAACAGTGGCCATTCTGCAGATTGCTTCAGCAGCATTTAAAAATGATTGTGCAGAATACAGGACTGTAAACAAATGGTTCTTATTTGTTGAAAAATAAATTAAGTAAAATGAAGGATGCAAGAAAAATGCGTGGAGGTCATCCTGACCACGTCTGTGAAAAACCAGTGCTGGCACTGGGTTTCTATCAGTGGGATTGCAGAAGTGTAATTTGAGTATACTTAAGAAGTTGAATAGATGAAGCCAATAATGTCCCTGTGGTCCTTTGAATTTGGCCCCATGAAATTAATTTCCACCTCAGCTTGTACACAGAATAAATTAATTCATACAGACCCAGTACTGCACTTCTATAATCTGTGTAATTGCTTGTTTATTCCAGCACCTGGTAGGTCCCTTTATCTCTGAACTTTTGTGCTCTGCAATATTAGCTTTTCTAAGGCTGTAAAATTAAAAGTTACTTAAGGATTTTATTGAACTGAAACAATTGTGTTTTCCAGCCATAGAGGGTTTGTTTACTTAGCAGTGATTCCACCCCACCCAGTTGTAAGGCCAGCCCAAGCTGTTATCACACAATAGGACTTGGTGTTTGACCATAACTGCACGTCTCACTCAACAGGCAATCAGCATTTTAATTAGTGATTAAAGGAAAGTCATTGTACTCTAGCTGCTTTATCACAATAGCCTAATAATTTTGGGTTGAATAAATAGATAATGCAAAAGAGAAACCTTCCCTCATAATGTTGTTGTCATTAAGGGCTCTTTTACTCATTTGTGTGTGTATTAAAACACATGACATGAATAGAGATAATTATAATTACTACAGGTTTTTTAGAAGATTAGCTGACATTTTTTCATTGTAAACCTTTTCCTTTATAATGCCACTCCAAAATGAATGCAGTATTTAAAAGTTCAGATAAAGGTAAGTAGTGGTAGCTCTGTCTTACCAATGTGAATGGATGTGAATGATTGATTTGCTGTATGCATCACTGGAATTAGGTAACTTGCATCATGACTGTGATGTACCACGTAATTGATGCAAGCCCTTTCATAGCATTCTGAGATTGAAATCAATATTTATTTGGAGTGCAACAAATGTAATAAGCAGCATTTCTTTGTAAATGTTGCTCTAGTTCCATTTTCAGTTTGGTTTTGCAGATAGTTCAGAAGCAGCTGTTATATGTTTTGGTGTGGTTAAAGAATTAGTTGAGACGATACAAGTAAGTCATGGTAAAAAATCCAGTCTGAAGCTATAAAGCTATCAGTGCACAGAGTTATCATTCCTTTGTTTTTTAGTGATGAGATCAGCACTTTATTCATAACTTTGTTTACTCACTTCTGCAAATACTGTTCATCTGCATATAAGATATCAGAACTGTATGTAACTGAGCTTCACTATGCTTTTATCTATACTAATAGCAAATGTCAGTTACTAAGACATGTAATAGCTAGACAATTAAGGAAATCTTCCAAAGGTGGTCGCTTTTTTTTTTTTTTTTTCATCATAATAAACAGATTAGAACTACAGTACTCTTAAAAGTTGTTTTACAGCAGGGATGTGTCTTTGCCTGGAATGGCACAGTATTTTTTGTTGTTTGTTTAAATGATGATTTTGATTAAAATCACTCTAATTTTTAATATTGTTGGCAATTTCTAACCCAACAATTACAGGGTGTCTATATTAATTATAGGAGCACTGTCAAAAGTATTATTTTAGGCACTTTGCAATTTATACTCTCAGCTTTTATTTCCTAGAGCAAGAACTTCCAAATACAGTACTTGTTTTCAGTGGTACCTGCTTTAAGCTGTTGTGTTCAGGTATTAAGGATCAGAGAGCTGTGAGGAAAGGGAGTTTTCTCAGCCCCATTGCTTTGCTGCTTCTTTTTAAGAGTAAACACCCACTTCATTTTCTCCTGATGCTTAGTAATCCTCTCTACTGGCATCTTAGACATATTGAAACACAAACACACCCATACCTGACTTCATAAAAGGTGCTTTGAGATACATGCAGTTACAATGTGCCCCTAGATGTGTGAAGTGGTGTTCACTCATTTTTGTGTGTTGTGTTCTTGAAGGTGTCAGAAGCTTTAAGTGAATGGTATAAAGAACAGCTTTCATGCATAGAGTTTATAATATCTTTTTTTGTTGTTGTTTTTGTTGCCCACCACACCCTTGACTTTCTGGCCCTCCTTTACTGAACAGATGAGGTCTATGGAGATGTTTATATCTCGTGATGCTGAATGATCCTCATGAAAGAGGGAAAAAATAAATAGTTAATTTAAAGTGTGGATAACTACCATTAGATATGAACAGCAAGGGAGGAAGATCAGTCACCCATTTCTAGGGAGATTGGATAGAGAAAGATAAAGGCTATTTATTCCCCTTGTACAGACTTAGAAATGTTGACTTTTGAGAGACTTCTTGTTCTTGGGAACAAGAAAACAATTTCTCTTCAGTATGGAGAAAGACAGGACTGCTTCCATGCTTAATTGTTTTTTTAATGGCAGTGTGCAATGTTCATGTGTATATAAATGATATGCAACAAGTTGTACTTAATTATTTGCAGTAGGAATTGCTAGAGATTGGTTAACAATCAGATTTTTGTAACCTGCTGATCTTTGGAACTCCACAGAATCACAGAGGGTGGAAGAGACCTCAAGCAATCGTCCGGTCGAAATCCCCTGCCAAAGCAAATTTTACCTATTAAATAGAGCTGTATTTTGTAGTTTAATGGGAACAATACATATGGAATACATGAGGTATGACTGCTATCATTTGGTCTTAAAGATGTTATCTGAGGTGTAATTTATTTTCCTTAGAAGTTAGTATCCCCTATGATCGAATCACCTTGAAAAATGTCAACTCCATGCGTAGGATTCTCTTATAATTGCATTACTGTTGAAATGTTGCATATATGTAATTGCACCTTTAAATATTTGTGAGGTAACAAAGAAGCATATTTAGTAATTGATAGTTCACACAGGAGTGCCCTACTGCTATCCAAGATAGAAAACGTTGTGTAAAATCCAAACCTCAGTCATTGGGTAAGACAGAATAGGATATCAATCAAAATGTATCAGCTTTACAGCTGAAGACATCATGTGTGGAAGGGTGCATGTTCTAACCCAAACTCTTATTTTCGATCTTCCAAGTATATTCCATTCTATTCTGTCAGATGCGACCAGAAGTCCACCAGAGTGCCTGTGCCAGGCAACTCATGCCTGCTAAGCTGCTAGCTCCCTGTGTGACCATCAGACTGCAGCAAATATTGTCTCTATCAAAGCTACAGACTCTCACTGATAAGTACCAGTCAGGAGGTTTCAAGAGGAAAAAAAAATCTGCCTGTAGTAGCTGTTTCAGACTTGTAAGTGTTACAAGGTGTATGGAACTGCTGAATCACGGTCTGAGCCTCTGATTGATCACCTGAGGCAAGCCATGAGTTAGCCAGAGGAGCACAGGTGAAGGCAATTCACCTGTGCTGCCAGAAGGGGTGGAGCCTGGCTCCACCTCTCCTAGACCCATTTAAGAGCTGACTACCAGTAGGAAAGAATCTCTTCTGGAGATCCCTCCTCTGGAGTTTTGATGCAAGCTCGGGATGCGGGTAAGCTTTCTATCTATTCTCTTTTTGTTATTATAATCTGCTTTGCTGAACTCTCTTATTTTATAATTATTACATCTTTATATTAATTGACTATACATAAGGCCAACTGTTTTCTGGGAGCTGAGACGGTTTTGGGATTACTCTTGAATTCAAAGATGACCTCTGACGTTGGTTTTGGAACGTACATCTCTTTTCAGCATGGAGTGCTAGCTGATCTGCTTTATTTGTGTGTGAGTGTGTATTTTAGTCTTTTTAAGTTAGCTGTACTTCAAATTTATGGCGAAAATGTTTTCCTTCTTTCTGCTGCTGTGGACATTAGTGTTGGCAGCTGTTCACAATTGTATTCTCTTTCCTAATGTATTAGAACAATGCTCTATGAGCTCTGATCAATTTATATGTGTTTAGTGAGACAGGTGACAGGTGAATCCCCTCTAATGAGGGGATTCATACGGAGAATGATGCTGGCCCATATTGGTACAATGGCAAGTATCCATTTCTTAGTGTTTAAAAAAAAAAAAAATTCTGTTTGGAAAAACTAAACAAGACCTGAAGTCTTAATTTTATGCCTGATATCCCATTTATTTGATTATCTTGCATTGTATAGAACAAATTTCCTCCGTATGTCTCTTACGAATAGTTCTTGTGCGAAATGCAATTGTATGTTGGGCTGCTGCACTGCCCCTGTTAATGAAATAGTTATGGGTGCAGATTTTTGCTGTTTAACGATAGTGGTGTGTCTCTCGTTGCTATTACCAGCATAACAATATAACTTTAAGAGCAGATGATATTAAAAAATACTAAAATTATGTAATTATACTGTAATTCCTGTGATAGTTGTTGTAGCTGCTCTTAGCTCCATTTCATGCTTCTCTGTTATGCCATCTCTGTTCTCCCTTTCTTGCCATAACTGAAGCAATGTTCTGCTGGTGGAGTTAGCAGTACAGGATAGTGGTGGGCTCTTATTTCAAAGTGGGAGGGATGGAAATGTCCTGGAAGTTGATGACATAGTGGACAACAATCCTATATACGTATAGGGGGAGAAGTAGAGGTGAAAGCCACTTAATTCTTTGTGTGCCTCCATAACAAATTCCCCTAGGCAAGGATAGGTTGCATGTAGATCACAGTTCCTGGGCAATTAGATTGTGATTGGTAAGTGATGACTTGGTAGGAGAAGGGTGAAATATGCCTGCTAGGATGTGCAGTCCCCTGAACACTCAGTGTCTTTTTTCACCTACCCAATAAATTATCATATGAAAACTGTTCTTCCAATTGACAGATTATTTTCACGTAGCTTAAAGGCTAAGAAATACCTGCATTAAAGAAAGGAGCTGAACATCTGGGAGGGATCTAGTGTTGGTATATTTACTTTCAATCCAAAGCTGAGTTATCTCCCTCATGAACAGTGTGGTTGTGTGGTGTTTCGTTGTTGTTGTTTGTTTGTTTGTTTTTAAGCAGGCGGAGAGAAAAACAGTACGAAGCTTGGCCTTATGTTAGTACTCACCATTAGCATAACTGCTGTGGAATTGTATGAGTTTCTGTGCCTCTTTTGGCTCAAGGAGCTGCTTTTTTAACTCTATGGCACTAAAGCAGAGGAAGTCTTCTCTGTCGTCAATTATAATATACTAGCTGTATTATGTAATACACGCATGATCAATATCTCTGTGAACATTATAGGAATCATGTCACAAAGCTTTCCTAAAAATGGAATTGTTAAACCAGTTATGCAGATGGATTTTCAAATAATTGGTTGGTATATTTAATTCAGTAATCACTTGTGGCAGATCACAGTAAATATACTATTTTCATACTGTTGTAAATACCTCGATGCTTGTATCAAGCAGTATCATGATGGTGATGGAAGACGATGTTTTGACTCTTGATGTTTAAAAACCTATTTGTTTGATGACACTTAAGGTTTGTTTGTTTTTAGGGCCTTTTTAATCATTCACTTTTCAATTGAGTGTCATTTAATTGGTCACCTACCTTGTATGCAAATCTCATAAAATAGTAGACTTTTTTTGTTTCTTCTTCCTCTTCTGGTCTTGTAACGTTGTTCCTCCTGCTGTGTATTCCTGCAAAGATTAAACATAGTGGCAACGTGTCTTAGAGAACCTGTTAGTTTGGTAGTGGGACATTTGTAGTGATGTGGTTCATGCCATTCCTTCTTGAACAGTAAATAGATTAGCTCTAACTAGCTGATTTGTCTAATTCATGCTAAGTCTGGGCCATATTTCTCTTATACGGTTGGACCATCTTCACCGGTAGTGGCTTGACTTGCTGTGAGGGAGAGAAATCAGTTTTCTTCAGTCTCTGTCAATTTTTATGGCTTCCTAGTGTAAGAACCCATTGACAGAAAATCTATGGCAGTTTTGGCACTATAAATTAGTAACACAGAAATTCTCGTAATTAAGAGTAAGACTTTGAGAACCCTTAAATTATGGAATGTGTGTGGTTTTTTGATTATTATTATTATTTTAATAGGCAACATTAATGATGTCCTGTTACAAGGCTTTGTACCCATGGTATTTTGTAGCAATCTGTACATATTAGTTCTTCAGAATCCTTTTGCAAACATGCAATTTCCCAGTAGTCTTTTCCCTTTCCAATAGTTATTAAAATAGTGTAACTAAAAGAACAGTAGAAAATTGCTAAAATAACTTTCCAGTACTTATTAATACAGTCACTGCTTGTCGATGGTGTGTTGTTATTCAAAATTGACGGTTAATAAACATGTTATCCTCCTAATCAAACCTAAGTTTTACTGTTCTGCATTTTTTTTATACAGTAAGCCTATAAACAATACAAAATAAGATGTTTACAGATATATTGATGTACTAATAAATAGTGCATAAATAACACTAATTTTAACATTTGCACAAATTTTTTCCTAGCTGCTTGGCGCAAAATGCTATCCACCAGCTCTAGTTCATTGATGTTCTCAAAGGTATCAGAGGGCCTACTTGGAAATAAGGTTCTTCTATATGAAATGTATATGCCATGAAACAAATTGTCTGGTCAAATCAGCTATCGTGTGACCTGTCTTATTTTGTTTCTACTCTTTTATGCTATTTGCTACACCCCAGCAAAGTTTTAAGTATATAGGTAACTCATCATTTTGTGATCTACTTGTTTTTTTTCCCATGGATTTGAATTTTTTGTTCCTGTCCACTTTGCTTAAGCAAAAGTCTGACGTGAAGTGAGGGGATTCCTTTTGTTAAACTGTAAATCTCTCATCACTCTGGCTTCTCTGAAAAATGCGTTCACTGTCCCTTAAATCCAGTGATGTCACTGCTAAAGTGCCTTTGTTCACGGTTCATGTTTTAACATGCTGTGAATCCAGTAATATCTTATGATGTGTATTCTGCACAAATGCCTTCAGTTATTTTCAGATCTGAATTATCTCACCTCTATAAAGTTCATAAGGCTTATGTTTGCAGAATATCCTCTAATTCTGTAGTTTCTCATTTTACATCTAGTTTACATCAGTTTAGATGTAATGTACACTCTGGCAAGGATAACTCTGGCAAGATTTCTTAATCATTATCATATTGTAAACTATCAAATACCTTTTTTTTTTTTTTTTTTGGCAGGCAGTACAACCTTTTTTCTAATTAAACTTTTCTAAGTTGTATTACTTCATAAACGGAAGTAGAACCACAATAAGTTAGTTGTTACTTGTTTATTTTGATGCATGTTGACAGTTTTCCCTGGTTTAAGAATATGCTATGTTAGTTCAGCATTGTTGGAAGTGAGCAGAGGGTTTGGCTGTGAATTTCCTGATTATTATGCTTGATATTTTTTCAGTTCCAGGTTATATGCTGCGCAGGTCTTCAGAGAACCCTTCATTCACTGTGTATTTGCATAGTGTCACTTCTAAGCCAAATTATCAGTGTTTGTTGAGTAGGTAATGGGTCTGCCTTTCTGAACTTGTTTCATGAATATATTGTGATGCAGCCATATTTCATCAGGTGATTGGTGTTTTTTGTTTCACTGATCAAAACAAACTAATCACACAACAAATCTGTTAGTTGAGCAGTCTTAGTCAGAAAACAGTGTAGTGGGAAGAAATGAAAGTCATCAGTACATTCACTAGTCATTTTAAGTGCATGTGGACATTGCAAAGTTGATTTGTTAGGTATATTTTCTGTAGTACATGTTGCAACCCAAGTTTTGTTTCTTATCATGTGCTTTATTACATTTACAGCATTGCTATAGGCCCACTTAAAGCTGTGCCAGCCTTGTGCCAACCTTGCCTTTTCTTTGGGGGGTCTTAACTGTCTTTGAGTTACACAGCCTTTCAAGTATACTTGATAAATGAAGGTCTGAAATGAAATTTTTACTGCAGCTTTAAACATGTGCATATTGTTAAGCTGTTCAGAAATAAGGAGTTGAACCTGCACATTGGGTTTCAGCCATTCAACCAAAGACAGAAAAATGATTGAATTCAGTCTTAAATTTTATAGAACTAAATTTAATGGTGAGTACAATCACACTCTGTGGTGATTGTTTTCAGTACTACTTTATTAAGTTATGTAATGGCAAGAATTCAAACTCCAGAGATTGTTGAAATGGTATATTTAGGAACTACGTTAGAATGAAAACAGACATACTTGTTACTGACAAGCAAAGTACAGAGATTTTTACCTAGATATCTGTGCAGCTGGTGACTCTTATTTAAATAGTTTGGAGGTTTTAGACTTAATACCCTGCTTTTTAAAAATGTTTTAAAATCTCTTTTTATTCCCCAAAGATTTGTTTTCCACTGTTGCGATTAGATGATGACAGCTAGCTGGCTTTTAAAATTGATCAGGAAGTATTCTGGCAGACATTCAGTGTTGTAATAGTACTTTAATGGATATGAGCTATTCACCCAGATCAGACTCAATGTCAAAACAGGCAAAAATACAGCTGTCACTCTGGACAAGAAGTTACACATATGCAAGCAGCTGCTAATGATACTGGAAAGTAAGCTGTAATAATGCTTTAAAGATGCATGAATGCATATGTGTACATACTGATTCTGTATGTAAAGACACCCCTTAACAAATAAACTCGAGAGAAATTGTTCTATGGCTATGGTTGTGTTTAGGAAAGAGCAAAATGTATGTATATGTGTTACTCTTATCAGTGAGAATGTAGCAACAAGTTCATTAGTACAGTTGGACTTGCAGAAGCTGATTTCTTAAAAATGTTGTGAAATAAAGTGACTATGGTGTAAATTTTACCTTCCAAAATGATTGCATTGTTGTGAATTTAATGCATATTTTGGGAAAAGGTATTTGGATTAACTTGATGTGGATAAAGGTACTGATACTTTGCATTGTTGGAGAGCATATATTTACTTACATATATACACACATATTAATATGAATTAAAATTATATATTAATATAATATATAATATATATAATATAATTATATTATAAATAGAAGTATTAAATTATGTATATATGTGTGTGTGTATATCATACAGCTGGTATTTGGTGTAAATGGAAATAATGATTTCAAATGGCTGTGTTCTTTTACATATATTTACTTACCTCTACCTTCTAATTTTAGAATACTGAAATACACACTTTCAATGGTTGTCAAGAAACTTAAGAAGCAGTGAGAATGTTTTGTACCACCTTTCAAAATACTGTGGCACATCTCTTGGCTAATACATCCTATTGCCAAAGCTATTGTCCTGTTGGACAATATGCGGGTGATAATTATTATTTTTCTGTGTTTGATTGTGTTACTGAAGTCTGGTTATTTAACTTTATTTTTTAAGGGACTTTTTCTATAGAGTTTTAGTTTGATGTCTTTCCCTGCACTGAAGTAGTATGTAATAATGGGGATGTATAGAATCTGCTGAGAATAATATAAATATATGCACGTAGCTCCCAAAGATAAAGGGAGAAGTTCAGATGTTCCAGGAGGATTAACTTGAGAAGTCCATAAATAACACTTATATTGTGCTGTTACATAAATGTAATGAGTCATTAATGATGACAGTGTATGTGTCTTCAGTTGTACTCTAGTCCCCCCTCCCCTTCCAATTGCAATTGAAATCAGAAAGCACTGGAAGAATAAACATCCACAAACTTAAGGATGTGTAGCCCAGAGCCATAGGAAAGATTCTGAACAGGCTACTGAAGCAGTCCACCCTAAGATGGGAAGTTTTCTGCTTGTGCTGAATATGTGAGACAGGGATGTCCTTGGGGACAGCAAGTAGAAGAATGCTTGTCACCTTAGATTGTTGAAGCATTGAGAGGAGGAGGAATGGGACTAGCCCATCCCATGTGCATGTCTTGTTGGCAAAGTACTTCTGTTTTTTTTTCCTGTCATTTCTAATTTACAGTGAAAATAAAAACAAGCATTAGATAGTGTTACATGTGACATGCATGCCAGAACTGCGCACTTGATAGGTCCTCTTTAGTCACGCAGATCTGCATTAGGCATGAAGTTGTGCCTCTGTAAGTGGGGTAAGGTCATGTGCTGTATAGCAAATTTGCATCGCTTATTGCCTGCTATGTATCTGAAAGCTAGGCATCAGTTGCATCTTTATGTCACCTTTTCTTGATAAAAAGGAGTTATTTGAGAGCTTATGTGTTTGTCCTGCATGTCTGGATTTTTGAAAAGTAGTGGCATTCTAACCTTTAAAAAATATATTTCTGGAATTACATTGAGCTCGGGAATTGTTGGTTTAGTTATTTGAATCAGGAATTTCTTTGCTCTTGTGATATTTTTAAAGCAGAATATGAGCAGTGTAATGCTTAGATATGCTGTTGGGTTACTTCTTGTTTGTGATTTTTTTGAAGTCAGAGTAAATGAGAAGGAAAAACCCTTTAAAACAGTAACCGGAAAGAATATTTGCCAATCTGTGAATTGGTTTCTTTCTTTCCTCTACAACCTTGTCCCGTAAAAACTTCTTTCTTTGATTAACAATGCATGATGCTCATGTGCCTAGCTCTCCTTTTCTTTTCTGCTCTCTTACTGATCTATGAGCACTCGGCAGAAAAAACACACCTGTGTTTCCCTTCCCCCCCCCCCCCCCCCTCCGATTTAGACTTTTAGAACTGGTTCCCAGCATGGTAACCAAATATGGCTGTGGAATCATGGCAAACTTGTAGCAGAGGTACCTAATGACTTGCTGTGTCTGGTATAAATTGCTCTAACAGCATCCTTCCAGGTTTTCCTCTCAAGGGAGCAAATGCTTTAAAGAGTGACCTTCCTCTGCCCCAGCACGTCAACCTGGAAAGTTTCTATTCACTATTGAATTCCTGACAAGTAATAGGCAGTACTTAAACCTACTTAAGACATAAAATGTGAAAGATATGTTGCTTTTTCCTTTTAAATCAGCATGGTTTTCTTTAATATCACATGAAAAGGACATTATTTACATTTTAGCTTTTTCTTTGCTTTTTCTTCCCCTTCCTGTACCGAATCCAAAAAGGCATTTTGTATTTAAATACCTCTTCTAAAACTAAATGTCTAAAAGTAGACATACAATCTCTTTTAGCCATTGTTACCAACCTTCTAATCCTTGAATTATGCAATACTGAGGAGCTCAGTCCCTCTAATTTTGGAGAAACTGATACTCCATGATTTCAAGATGCAACAATGCTACAGATATTATAGATAGGTTACCATCCTTTTGAAACATCAAGTCCATCTTTTTTTTTTTTTGTTTGTTTAAAAAAATAAAAAATTATTTTATGTCACAATTAAGGAAGCACACAGGCTTTTACAATGTGCTTTAAGATCAGTTGTTCTGATACCCATTCTGAACTGAGTCTTGCTACTTGCACTCAGAAGAAATCCCAGAAGCTTTTTATAGTCATTTTCCTTAGTGCAAAATTGGAAATTATTAAGATTCAGGGGACAAAATATCATTATAAACCAGTAGGAATCTGCATCATTTGCCCTCATTTTTTTTTTTTTTTTAAACTGAGAAAAAGAATGTGCAATTATAGCTAATTACACATAATCCTTAGTAATCCCCCTCAAAAAGTACAAATTATCAAGTCATGCAGTTCTTCTCAGGAGTTGAGTTGCTTGTGTGTCAATCACTTTTTTCATTTTTTTTAAAAACTCAGGTTAGTACTTTTTTTAGCAGTCTTGTTATTATTTAATGTAGAATGTTGGTTAGGAAGGAACTCAGTCATGCTGGAAAAGATAATTAAACATAACCAAACTGATCTCTAGAAAAACGAGCACTTGAGACTTAATGAGACAAGTGCATTATTTTTGGAGATTTTTTTTTCTTACCCTGGCAAATGGTTCATTTAAAGGAAACATTTGCGAAGTGTTCACAGATACTTGTTTATGCTTTTAGGAAATACATTTACTCCTTTTGTATTAGTTGTTTGAGAGGGGAATTTCTCCCCCCCTCAGAGGAACTGTGTGACTTTATACAAAAACATCATTTAGTTTTGGGTGTATGCTCTGGATTTGGGGCTTTTTTTTCCTGTGTTTTGTGTGTTGTTTTTTTTTGTTTGCTTTTCCCTACAAGTCTTGTAGATTAAGAGACATTGTATTGAAAGTGAGCTTCCAGTGAGTTTACTTCTCTAGGGATGAAGTTGACTGTGCAGAAGAACCTCGTTGTGTTCTTGGCCCATCTGTGAAAACGCCTAGTGTAGAACTGAAAGTTTCTACTCACACCATTTACTCCAAATGTTGTAGTTTGGAGGAGATTGTTGCTGAAGTGGCTGAATGTTTTGGTAAAAGCATCTTACATGAAGAAGATGCAATTTAATGCTTTGCACTTCACTGAGTTTCTTTTTTTTTTTTTTCCAGATTGTTGTTTCTGTGAAAGTAAACAAGCAGCAGTGCAGTTTACGTGGAACACACCCACCTGCCAGACCAGTGTTTCTTAAAAGCATGTGCATTCATTCTGTAAAGGCTTGTGATTTGTTTTGTTTATTCTGCAGTATTTTTTTTTCTTTACCTGGAGAGGGGCTAGTATAAATTAACACACAACCAGTATGATCATCTATTATTTTCATTGCAAGAGTCTAAGGCTGATATTTTTACAGTCATAAAATATTTAAAAATTATATATATATGAATGGTTAAAAAAAACTCTTGAATTTTAATTTGTCTATTTACCACAGCTATTCCCCAAGGCCTGCATGCACATTTCCAGAAGAAGTTTTACTGCTAACTGAGCTTAATCCAAGCCCCTGTGTTTATCTGTCATCTTTCTCATTCTTGTCCTTCACTCTCTTGAGGAGGAAACTGCATTCAGACTGAGGTTCTTTAAGTCTTTAATCAGCAATTTGAGGGGACTTGAGGGACTTTTAGGGAATGGTACAGATTTATCCCAGTACCAAGAAATGTAGGATCTAGAAGTTTGAGGAGTGTGGAGGCCTGCCTAGCCCATGCCCAGGACATTAACTGTCCTGTCTTACGGTAGTACAGTTGGCACTCCTGCCATGTGCTTCCCCTGCTGTGCAATTTATAGTGGCTTCTGGTACAGGGACTTGTTGCATGGCCTTCAAAGGATATCAGCATCAGTGATTGGCATGGACCTTTCCGTAGTATGTCTGAGTCTAGGGTTCCACTTGGGCTCCAATGACAGCAAGTTCTGTATGCAGCTGTATGTTTTCCCTACATGCCATAGAACTGCCATGCTGCTGTTAGGTGGCACAAGGGGAGGAAAAGGGGAGTGTGAAAAACATCTGGGCCCTGTGTCACTGAGGTCACTGATCTTCTGATTAGACATGGAATTGAAGTTGGGCCTAGCATGGGATAGCCTAGATTGATAGCCTCTGTTGAATTACTGTGTTTTGGTTTTAACTTCTTGGGATTTATGATCTGTTCCAATTGGGTGGCTTGCAGGCTCTGTTTTCAAGACTGCATGCTAAAACAGCTTAGTCTACAGTTGTTCTAATGATTTGTTATTTTACTTAGGTCCTTGTCCATTGAACAATAGCAATCCTCTGGCCAACTGCAAATGGAAAAATGCCTTATTTTGTCCACCAGTATTATCTGGGAATCCAGTAACAGATGTGAGATAATGTCTTGATCTTGTTGTCACTTTGTAAGGCAAGGGATGGCTCTGGATACCAGAACAGAGAGGCCAGAAAATTCTCTGTTCTTTTGGCCCCTGCTGACAGGGCTGCATTTGCAGTTGCTCTGCAGCTCATGATCTTGAGGAAAACAGCCTAATGCACCGCCATACTTTTAGACTTTGAGAGGAGCATTCACAGGCAGTTTAACCATACTCTACACGTCAGAGATTACGGAAGCATATGATGCTACGAGTCAGCAGGAATTTGTAGATCATGCTGTAAATGTCTGTAGCTGGCAGGTGCCAATCCACTGAAACTTCACTCATGGCTTTGAATAATTTCCATGTTTATAGCACAGCATTGTGAAAGCTTAAGAATTATTGAAATGCAATAATTATCATACAATTTAGCAGTACAATTTAGTGATGTTTCCTGATGAATCATTCTGTATTGAGCTAGGTGATCCTTGGCATTGCTTCAGTTAGTTAACCATAACTTCTGCTTGAAATTTTTTTCTCTCACAGCAGCCTCAGCTGTTCTATGGCAGGCCAGGAGCACTCAGACACACTGCACAGCCACCTTTTGCCCTTCTCTGTCTTAGTGAGGGGCCCTTCTGCCCGGCTCCAGTGTGAGGCAGAGGGAGCATCTGGCCCTTTCTGATTGGAAACTTGCTGGGTAACTGATTCCTTATGCAGAATTAAGGATTCTGAAATAGACCCTGATGACAGCAAAGCTTTCATGAAAGACTTCAAGAAGTTGACACTGATGCCTTAGAACAGTTGAAAAGAAATAACGGCGTGGAATTGAACTAATATAAATAATTTAATAGGAAATCTCTGTGCAGTCTCAAGTACAGTCATCTTTTGTTCTGAAAATATGTCAATGTCTGGCTACTTTACAAGCTCCACAACACTATTATAAATCTCTAGAAAACTTGTGCGGGCTTGTCACCAGAGGAGTACCAGAGTTGCATCATTTTAAAAGAATAGCGTTTTTTAAAATAACAAATCATATAATGTTACACTAGAAGAGGGAAGGAGCACTTTATCCTTTCAGGTCATACAATTTTACTTTGACCGTATGTGATCTTAATAGTTGGAGTTGACACATATAGCAAAAATACTGGAAATTCAGCTTTATAGTGTTGTGGAAGGGGAATTGAACAAGGCTACCTATAGTCCATGTAACTTCCCTCTAGCTATGTTTAAAGCTTTACTCTCTTTAGAAGAAATAAAAATTCAGAGTAGACAGATGTTGGATAATACTAAGTGGCGAAATGTGAATAGCCATGAACACGATACTACAAAAAAATTAAGGACTCTTGCTTACATTCTTTGCTAGAACAGTCAGTTATTTATTTGCATTGTACACTTGAAAATAAAATGAGAGGGAACATTTAAAACCTTTCTGCATATTTACTATGCATTTAAAATATTTGTTGGGAATTGCAAATTGGAACAAAGTATTTTATTTTTTCTCAAAGTATGTCCTTGATAATGTTTTTCTGGCTTTAAGGCAATATTTGTATATATTCTAAACTGAGCAAAAATAGAACTAATGTTGTAGAGTTTGCTTTTTTCCTTAGTCCTCATCTGCTATCTGGTAGCACTCTAATTTCCATTGTGTTCACTCTGCTATAGAAATACTTAATGTCAGGAAGGAGATATTTACTGGAATACATGAGTCCAGAATTCATCATGATTCAGTGCGAAATCCACTCGCCCTTTGCTCCCCACCCCCTCTTGAATTGGAATGAAATGTGCCTTAAACTGAAGTGAAATACATCACATGCAGCAACAGTGGGCCCTTGCTTCGCCTCTATTCCTGGTGTGAAATCGATACACTATCTTTCCTCCTGACCTGTTCTGTGACCTCCATTGCAGCTTTCATGCTGAACAGCAATTGCTTTGAACAGTCTGGGTCTGCTACAGCTCACAAATGGTTCTCAGCTTCTGTCTAAAACTGGTGCTGATAACAAAGGCTTGATTTTTAAATAATGCCGTTGTAGTCATCTCCTAATTATGAATTACATGAAAGTACAGGGTCTTCTATTATCAAACATTTTCAACGACATGTACAGCACACACACAAATAGAATGACTCCATACTGAGAAGAAGCGGGAGTTTTGTTCTAAAACATATCTGATAAAGTTCGTTGTTATGGCAGAGAGGAAATATAGCAAATACTTCACAGTACTTCATGCTATTTTTATGTGAAAAAACTTTCTCTTTGACTTCATCACTTGCTGATGTGATACCAATATTTTATGCTAATACTTGACTTCTCAGAGGAAAAATATATTGAATGATGTATACACTCAAAGGAAGAGAACTGTTTATTGAACAAAGATTTTTTTTAAAGCTGTTGCAAAACTAAGCGAAAACCAATCCTTTGCTTAAAAAGAAAAATCAAATCTGATGAAAATTCATTCAAAACCTCTGATTATTAAATAATATGAATCAGGGAAAAATATATTTATGTGATCTACTAGAGGATTACTGAAAGCAAAGAGGGACTGAAGATATAATGGGCATTTATACTTGTTAATAGGCTAATAGCCTATTGTGCTAGTAGGTAGGTTACTTCAATAGCCTCTACTGTCTTTGAAATTAACAACCTACCTGAATTGCTGGATAAGCATTCTTTTTCAAAATTCTGTGGTAGGAAACAGGATATCTACAGATTTCTTATTTATTAAATGTCTTTTAAGGGAGTATTCCTGGGCCATTCTCCTAAAAATGAAAATGTCACAATAGCTAAAGTAAAAATCAGCTTTTAACTCAATATAGTTTGCTAAGCATTACTAAATCCTGTGTGATGATAAATGTACTGTCTGGTTTTTACTTATTTATGAAGCTGTTTACAATGAAATTATCCATAGTAAGTTAGAATATTGCTTTATATACCCTCTTTAACAATACTTAACTAGATAAATCAACTACTTTCATTGCCCCCTTCATTTATTAATTCTGGCTGTTACCAGCTTAGATTTCTTCTTGCATTGCTAGAATCTGGGGAAGAATGATGTATAACAATGTTGCCGAATAATACAAAAAAGCATGAGTGGTTGTGAATTGTTGGTGTCAGATTAAGTATTATGTTAATGAAATGTATTTTTGTTAACTTTTATCTGTTTGGAGCATCCTCCAGTGTTTTACCATTATCATCACCTTTATTTGGATAACTTGAGGTATATGAAACTTGCTCCATTTCCAAAATGTAATCATATCATTGGAATGTAGTTATCCAAAACCTACTTAACTATGCAGTATCACTGTCTAGTAGCAGTATATTTACCAAGTAAGTCAAACTGTTACAAGGGTTCTCCTAGTTGGGCTCCTAGGAATCAGAAAACTGCAAAACCAAAATAAATTAATGGGTGGCACCACTGAAGAGCTTTTTGTTGAATTGCTGCTTTTTTTTTTTTTTTTTTTTTTTTTTTTTTAACGTGCCACTTCATTTTTCTCTAAGGCTTTCAGTGCCACCAGCTGTTTTCTCTCCATTAATACATTTAGATTGCCTTTTGGTCTTGCTCATTGATGTTTATGTTGAGATGTACCTCCAGGAAAAAAAAAAAAAAAAAAAGCTGTTGGGATAGGTGCATGTCAGCAATAGGCAATCAGAAATATGTATATATTTCTATATTTCTATTTGTTGTATGTATATACAACAGTTGCAGAGACAGAGATACTCCTTTGCATGAACATCACCATTTTGACTTCTAAGTAATATCCAGTTTTCTGCATAACTCTAGACTTCTTTTAATCAATTTTAAATAGATCCCTTTTTGTTATACTTACTCCAAGTATGTTGTACTCTAATATGTTTAGACCAATATTATGAACTAGGTACACATACAAGAAGAGTGTTGTTTTAAGAAATATTGCTGTTCACTTACCTGCAAAAAAAAAAAAAAAAAAAGCACAATTTGATATGGTTGCTTATACTATTACAAGAAAGTCACGTTTAACCCCTCAGGATGGAAAGTGCACTTGCAGAACAAGAGAGAATTTTTGTTGCTCAAGAGTCAGTTCCTGTTAGGTGCGTGCCTGTGAATGTGGGCATGCATGTATCTGCAAATATAGTGCTATAGCCTTGAGTTCGTAAAGTGCAAAACCTTAAGCTCCAAGTACATAAAGGAGAAACATTTTCTAAGTTACCGTTGCTATCATTTGTTTGTAAATAGTCTTTTAAATATAACTTTCTAGGAGAGTGCATTTTATGAGGAATTGCAATAAAGTTGTTCAAGAACCATTCCTTTCCCTCAAAAGAAGGACAAGATCAATAATCTCATTCATAGGAATTACATTTTAAAGATGAGAGATTTATGTTAAAAGTACATAATACTTAAAGTCATTCTTGAAGTTATACAATAGTGTGCTAACCTAAAAATAAAGTGGAGAATATTTCTCACTTTTTTTTTTTTTTTTTTTTTTTGTTGGAATACTCTCTAACAGCATTTTACAAGTATTTAAACATTCAACTCCCTTAAGCCAGAGTGTGTTTCTATTGTTATTGTGAGCATGAGCAAGTAATATAGGGTATGTTCCCCCGATTGTTGTGCAACAAGACTTGATGTTAATTCTACCTTTCTCAAAATCTGATATCAAGTAGTTTATCTTCTAAATAATGCTCCTGAGTACTGAACCTGAAATGTTTTGGCTTCAGACCAAGTCAAACTTCAGGAAGCTTATTCTCATGAGCATATTCCCTACCTATGTAAATTTAATTGCTCTAATGAAGAAGATACACTTGTCAAGATATTGCTTATGAATTTTTACCTGTTTACTTTTGTTCCTGAAACAGAAACATCAAAATGACATTCTCAAGCTCACAAAAACATTTTAGAAGCGTACTTTTTTTTTTTTTTTTTTTTTTTTTTTTTTTTTTTTTTTTTTTTTTTTTTTTTTTTTTTAGAGAGAGAAAAGGGAAAAAATATAGAATTGTAGATTCTGAGATATTATTCTGCTGAGCTGGAGAAATCTCACTGTCTGAGAGGTTTGCAGAATTTTAATACTTACATGCATCAGAATGAAATGTTTTCTTCTATGTTCTCAAGAGTTCAGCACAATATCTCTTTATACCTTGTTGTCTTAGGAAGTCCTGTCAGCAGAAAGGTATGTTTTTATCCACTGCATGAATCCAGAATTGACCATCAAAAACTACTAGATGGTGCACTGAAGACTTGCACTCAGCAGGTCCATTAGCATCAACAGTCAGATTTCTTCCTTTAGTCCTGATGTTGGGAAATTAAACCTTAGTCCCATTTTGGACTGAAGATTGCATTTAGTCTTACAGGCCTTGTTTTACTTCTGATTCTGTTCTTTCACATGAATGGTAAAATGTTCGTTCAAGCATTTAAAAACAAAGCTTAAAACACACCAACAGCATTTCACTTATTCTAGTTACTGTTATGAGGTTAAAACTTCAAAGTGTTTTTAATCTGTTTCTAGTAAAGTAATAGTACTTTATGAAAATAAAAACAGTTAATTTTTTAAAGGAAATAAGGGTGACTCCTGTACTTCAAAAGAGAAGTTTTCTAATTTATCCTGATTTTCTTAGCAAATATTACGTATCTTTTTTGGAGGGAAGTGGGAAGCTAGAGGAGGGGAGGGCATGATATTTTTTTTTTCCATTAAATGCTTCTGAAATGTCCCTCATTTGAAGTTTATTCAAAATTCTATATACTTGTGAACTGTAAAAGAAGGAATAACTTCTGTATAGATCTCTAGAGATTAGAAGAAATTGAGAGACTTCTGAGGCACCTCACTGAGTTAACAGGCAGCATAATAGCAAATGATTCATTGCTGACAGATGAAAAGTAGTGCATGTTGGGGTAAAAACAATTTGAACTACTCATACACATTGCTGGGTTCTAAATTAACTATAATCTAGAGGACAACTCAGTGGAAAATCTTTGTGTTAGCGTGCAACACAAACAACAAAGTCTTCAGCTTTATTGAGGGTTGGGGTAGAAAATGATATTGAAAATGCTTCTAATGATTCTGTAGTGTGGATGTTACAGCAAATATATTGCAATATGTAAATTGATAGTATGACATCACTAATTCATTCAGTTCTAATTACTAAAGGAGGATGTAACAAGAAAGAGCTAGTCTGAAGCTACATGGGTTATGTCTTTAACACGAGGAAGCTGAAGAGATTGGGTGTTAAGAGAAATAGATGAGGAATGAAAGGTGTATAAAATACATACTGAATGCTCCTGTTTTACTGTGTGAGAAGCAAGAGAACATAAAATGAAAGTAAATCTTAATAATTTAGGACTATTAAAATATATTTAAAGTCTTTCCCAACACCAAAGGATTAATTCTTGAATTTCATTGCCCTCTACATCTTTAAAAAAAAAGTAGAAAGTCTCAGTAAATATTTGATATCTGTTGAAGCATTGAGGGCATTCACCACTTCAGAAAAGGGTGGATCAAAGTTAGGGATTCAAGACCTTGCTTCAATTCTGTTCGGTACTGACCTGCCTTGTGACCTTGGACTTCAGTTCATTTTTTCTCAGCTGCAGATGTTTTCAGTTGTAAAGGACCTTAGTCAAGACTTACAAAAATGTTCAACTTCTTAACTCATAAGCAAGTGCTAAACTTCCTTCATTTCTATTTTGTCTCCTAGACTGTGTTATCTGAAGATCTCTACATGAACAATACTAAATTTTAGAGAAAGTAATAAATAATTGTGCAGTGGTATATTATATCTGAAAGGTAGATAAGAGCCAACTACTGACAGGATGTACATCTAAAATAACCTTAGGACAACTGTCTCTAAAGATGTTCATACCTTATATGCTTATCAAGTACCATAATCAAATGGGTAATTGCTGCAGTCTGCTCTGCTTTTTGTAGTATTAGTACAGTGGGTAGGAAAAGAAAAGACTGCGTACTCAGTTTATATAAGTTAGTGCCCTGGCAATATCCTTAAGAGCTAGTTATGTGAAATTACCATCAATTTCACTAAAAGAAGTTTCCTACATAGAGACCAACCCTGAATTTTATAACAGGAGGGAGCCTCATGTAGGCAAGTTGGCCAGAATGTTGTTACTTTTCCGTTCATGTGTCATATTGCGCACTACAATAAGTGTTGGTATATGTACATAGGACATACTTTGATGTTCAGGCTGTAGACAAACATGCACATGGACCATAAAGGGTATTTCTTTCTAGAAATTGATGTCCATACTGATGGTATTTTATCTATGGTGTGTTTTAGTGATGTCTCTGAGCTGTTGCCTGCTCATTTCTGCCTATGCCAATGTATCTCAAGTCTTGACCTTAATTATG